>NW_012141747.1:2215337-2227594 GCF_000956105.1 Propithecus coquereli
TGGGGGTGAGGGGTGCTACGGGCATCTAGCAGGTAGAGGCCAAGCTGCTAAATTTTCTCCAGTGCACAAGACAGCCCCCACCACAAAGAATTATCAAGCCCAAATGTCAGCAGTGCCAAAGCTGAGACAGCCTAGCCTACACCTACCTTCCTCACTGCCTACCTCGCTGGATACATCAAGGAAAGACTAAGCCTAGTGGCATGTCTCAGTGGGCTCTCTGGCATTTCAGGTGGGACAGTTCATTGTATAAGATCATCCCATGAATTGCAGGACATTTAGAATTCCTGGCCCTGCCCTCTAAATGCAAGTAGAGCCCCTCAACCCAGATGCTGAGATGACCTAAGATGACTCACAGATTTCCAATTGCCTTTTATGGAGAAGAAATCTCTCCCAGTTGAGAACCATTGTATGATGGCGGTGATTTCACCAGGTTGCCTAATCTATTGAAATCCCTATCACTTAAGGATTGCATACAACAATATATTTTAAAGTTATTCTTTTTTTAATTTCAGAATATTACAACAAAATTTTTTTTGTATTTATAGATCAAAGTAAAGTTGAACAAATATTTTAAAGTCATTTGCTTTGTATGTTTATGTACCTTCCTAAATCCTCAAAGAATAAAATGTATCCTTTCCTCTAATACTCTTCTTATTTTTAAAATTATTTATTTTTTTAGAGGTGGGGTCTCACTATGTTGCCCAGGCTGAACTGGAATTCCAGGGCTCAAACGATTCTCCACCTCAGCCTCCCGAGTAGCTGGGTTACCATTTTCCTTTATCACTGAACACAAACACATAAAAATAAAACGGACCTTTAACTATATTAATCATCAAGATACAGTGTTTGGGAATGTTGCATGTATTTTTAGAAAAATGAATCCCTTGTAGAGCTCTTACAAAATTGTAGCTCCCAAAAATGTGAGCACAAAAGAAATTACTGTAGCAAAAGGAAGACTGCTTATCTCAAAGGTGGTTAAGTATTTAGAAGACAATCTTTTCATTTAACTGGAAACTATTTGAGTCCAAAATCACTCTCTTACTGTGTCCTTTATAATTCCCCAGGTCATCTAATCCACCTTTTTGTATTCAAGGTGCTATGATGATCACTCTCCTTATTTAGAAGCATTCTGGAACCCCAGTGCAATGGGGTCCATGGCTGTGGGCATAAACCCCACTCCTTAAGAATAGACCCTTTTAATATTTTGGTCCCTTGACTCCCTGGATTAAATCATCACATATCATATTAGGATCTGATTCATGTCTCAAGATAGCCATTCTATGATACGTTCCATCTGTGAAAAGGGGAGTTTTCAGAGTCATCGTGAGGGGAGGTTCCAAAGACCACACTCAGGCTCAGTGATTTGCTAGCAGGACTCACAGGACTCGAAAGCTCATAGTTTATTGCGGCGAGGGGATACAGACAAAGATCATCAAAGGCAAAAGGTGCATGATGTAAATCCAAGAGAAACTGGGCAAAAGCTTCCAGGTGTCTCCCCCAGCGCAGTTGTGTGGGGATGTGCTTAATTCTCCCGGTAACAATGTGTGACAACACGTGCAAAATATTGCTGACCAGGGAAGCTCACCTGAGCCTTGGTGTCCAGGGTTTTTACTGTCATTCAGTCACACAGGCACTGCAGGGCCTGCTCGACTGAGCCACTCAGTCTTCAAACCCCCAGAGATCAAACTGATACCGCACAGCCCAGGGCCTCAGGCATACAGAAACACTCCCAACAGGCAGGAGATCGGCGACCTCGTTTTACTATACTTCACTTTATTGCGCTTTGCAGATACTGTGCTTTTTACAAATTAAAGGTTTGTGGCAGTCCAGCATCAAGCGAGTCTATCAGTGCCATTTTTCCAACAATATGTGCTCACTTTGTAACTCTGTGTTACCTTTTGGTAATTCTCATATTTCAAAATTTTTCATTATTATTATATTATGGTGATCTGTGATCAGTGATCTTTGATGTGACTATTGTAATTGTTTTGGGACCCCACGAACTGTGCCCATATAAGACAGCAAACTTAATTGATAAATGTTGTGTGTGTTCCGACTGCTCCACCAACCGGCCGTTCCCATGTTTCTCTACCTCTCCTTGGGCCTCCTTATTCCCTGAGACACAATATTAAAATTAGGTCACTTAATCATCCTACAATGGCCTCTAGCTGTTCAAGTGAAAGGAAGAGTTGCATGTCTCTCACTTTAAATCAAAAGTTAGAAATGATTAAGCTTAGCAAGGAAGGCAGGTCAAAACCTGGGGTAGGCTGAAAGCCAGGCCTCTGTGCCATTTAGCCAAGTTGTGAATTCAAAGGAAAAGTTCTTGAAGGAAATTAAAAGTGCTACTCCAGTGAACACACGAATGATAAGAAAGAAAAACAAGGCCAGGCTTGGTGGCTCACGCCTGTAATCCTAGCACCTTGGGAGGCTAAGACAGGAAGATTGCTTGAGGCCAGGAGTTCAAGAACAGCCTGGGCAATAGCAAGACTCCATTTCTACAAAAAAATAAGAAAAATTATCCAGGCATGGTGGCGTACACCTGTAGTCTCAGCTACTTGGGAGGCTAAGGCAGGAGGATCACTTGAACCCAGGAGTTCGAGGTTGCAGTGAGCTATGATGATGCCACTGCACTCTAGCCTGGGAAAAAGAGAGAGACCCTGTCAGAAAGAAGAAAGAAAGGAAAGAAAGAAAGAAGGAAAGGAAAAGAAAAGAAAGAAAAGAAAAGCAAGAGAGCAAAACAGCTTTATTGCCAATATGGAGAAAGTTTTAATGGTCTGGATAGCAGATTAAGCCAGCAACAACATTTCGTTAAGCTAATGCTTAATACAGAGCAAGGCCTTAACTCTCTTCAATTCTGTGAAGGCTGAGAGAGGTGAGGAAGCTACAGAAGAAAAGGTGGAAGCTAGCTGAGGTTGGTTCATGAGGTTTAAGGAAAGAAGCTGTCTCAATAACATAAGAGTGTAAGGTGAAGCAGCAAGTGCTGATGTAGAAGTTGCAGAAAGTTATCCAGAAGATCTAGCTAAGATTATTAAAGAAAGGTTAATAACAAGAAAGATTATTAAGAAAAGCTATGCTAAACAACATATTTTCGATGTAGAGGCAACAGCCTTATATTGGAAGAAGATGCCCTACAGGATTTTCACAGCTAGAGAACAAAAGTTAATGCCTGGCTTCAAAACTTCAAAGAACAGGCTGACTCTTTTGTCAGGAGCTAACGTAGCTGGTGACTTTACGTTGAAACTAAAGTTCGCTTAACATTCTGAAAATCCTGGGGCCATTGCACACTTTACAGACTATAGTACAGTGTAAACGTAACTTTTATGTGCACTAAGAAACCGAAAAAAATCATTGTGGCTTGTTTTATTGAGATATTCATTTTAGTTCTGGAACTAAACCCACAATATCTCTGAGGTATGTTTGTATTCCAGGGTCTTAGAGGTTGTCTTCCGGGAGCCAGTGGAGGGCCAGTTCACCTGAAGACAGGCCTTTCTTTGGAATGTGCAGGGTCGCAGCAACCTAGGCCTGCTGAGTTAACCTTTTACTGCACACTAGGAGATGGTGGATATGGCGAAAATTAAACAATGGATATGGCGAAAATTAAGCAAGTCGATGCTTGAACATGCTTTCTTGCATCTCCCTGGCCTCCTTGGATGAGGAAACTGCCACAAATGTAGCCAATCTCCATTTTAAGGCTGAAAAAAAGTACTTTCAAAATTGTATAGATTAACACCTGCTTACATTATACATTATTTGCTATTCTCCTAATTTAATTGCTTCCACCACCATAACAACCTACATCTGCAACAAACTCTGCAAGAGAGGCAGAGCGGGGAGGCTTTTGATGCTCCCCATCATCCAGTTCTCACCACCTGTGTGTTAGTCTGCTCAGGCTGCCATAACAAAAACCACAACCTTAGGAGCTTAAACAACAGAGATTTATTTTTTGACCCTTCTGGAGGCCGGAAGTCTATGATCAAGGTGGCAGCAGTTCTGGTTGCTCCTGAGGCCTCTCTCCTTGGCTTGCAGATGGCCTCCTTCCTGCCATGTCCTCACACAATTTTCCTTAGTGCATATGCATCCCTGGTATCTCTTCCTCTCTTTATAAGGACACTAGTCCTATCAGATCAGGACCCCACCCATATGACCTCACTTAACCTTAACTACCTCTGTAAAGGCCTTATCTCCAAATACAGTCACATTGGGAGTTAGGTCTTCGACCAGTGAATTTTGAGGGCACACAATTTCGTCTGTAACAATATTCATGATATTGCATGACTGACCATCAATTTAGGCTATAAAATCCCAGAGCTCTCCAGCTGCTCTACCCTTTCAGGCCGCCCAACCCCATAACAATATGGCTGCAGCAGCAGCACTGTATGAGGGCTTGCTGCATGCCAGGCACTGTTCTAACCACTTTATGTGAATTCATGCATCTAATCCTCATGTAGGGGCCCAACAAACAGCATTTCTCTTCCATTCTGATGGTCTAAACCAAGTGTTGGCAATTTTTTTTCTGTAAAGGGCAGACAGTAAATTTTTAGGTGTTGTAAGCCATATGGTCTCTATCACAATTCAACTCTGCTGTTACAGCACAAAAGCAGCCATAGACAGTATGGAAACAAATGCATGTGGCTGTATGCCAAGAAAACTTTATTTTAGCTCACTGAAATTTTAAGTTCATGTAGTTCCCATGTGTCATAAAATATTCTTCTTTTGATTTCTTTCAACCATTTTAAAATGTAAAATCTATTCTTACCTCTTGGGCAAAAAGAAATAGGTGTCAGGCCACATTTGGCCAACAGGCCATTGTTTGTTTGTCTGATCTAAACCAACTGAAAAATAAAAGAGTAAGGTAGAGGGAACAGCAAATTACCTTCAACACTGGTAAAGCCAACATGGAGAACATGGTCAAGGAAACTCCAGAATTAGGGAGACTTACACACCAAGGCCTACCCAAGCAGGCCTCTTTTTAATGTATGGCATAGAGAAGGAGAATAAAATATGCGCTTCCTGCAGGGAGGTAGAACTAAACTACACGTGTCCAGTATCTTCTTCCCAGTTCACCAATCGTGTGAGTCTGAGGAGCAGTGAGAATCAAGAGTGGTATGCTAGCGGAGCCCTCCTGGTCAGATGGGGAAGAAGTCTCACCCATCTCCCTCTGCCAGCACTGCATAACAGCACTATCACGCAGGAGCTATTTTTATCTATTCTTTATAGGTGAGGAAACAGGCACAGAGAGGTGAGTCATGATCCAGATTCATACCTAGGGGGCTGACTGAGTGCCCACACTCTCGACCACCCCACTGTAGGCCTTCACGTCCTTCCTCACCCACCGGGATCCACATACAGCAATGCTCAGGCTTACAGAGTATACAAAACAGACAAGAAGAGGATATTTTGTTCCCTTTCTTCTGACTATAACTGGCCCCAGGCAAAAGGGAAATGCAAGATGTCTCCCGCTTCCTTCTCTCCTTGCATGCTGGAGAGTAATTCATCATAAAGTTTTCTCATCTGGCCTTCGATAATGAAATGCAGTGCCAGAAAATCGCTCAAGGCAATGGACTAAAAGAAGAGAGAAACAATATTGAGTCTAGCTGAAAAAAAGAGCTTCTCCATCTTTAACCTGCTCACATTAACTTAATGTAATTTTATGAATGCCTGTAAGTTAGAATAGAATGTTTCCATATAAAATAACACCATTCATTACTTTTTTATGATGCTCAAAGTACTTTCACATACATTTGGGCCCTGTGAAGGAAGTAGGCAAGAAATTAATACTCTCACTTTACAGAAGAGGAAACTGAGGCTTGGTCCATCTGGCCACAGGTCACATGGTAAATAGCAGCACGGAGGCTAGACACTGTGCTCTTCCAGTTTCTCAGATACTCAGCACAGCTCTCACAATTTACCTTGTGATAAATTATTCAATATCAGAGCTTTAACTTTCTAGCCCATTCAATATACTCAATAGACAGGAATGGTAGAAAAATATTTAAGTTAAGCTGCAGCTGTGAATTCTGTGAGTAAACAGATTTCAAAACATATACTTCCCAACATAAAATGTTCACAATTAAATTTTTAAGTGGGAAAAAGTAAGATAAAAATTCCATACATGCTATAATTCCAAATTTATTTAAAAACACACTAATTTTTATTTTCTCCCAAATCTCCTATGTAGAAACTGATTATGTTTAAAAAAGAAAAAAAATCACTATTTAAAGTTTTAAAATATGACCATAGAATTCATCAATCCAAAAAACATATGTTGTTTTAAAGGTGTGCTCATAAGTAACAAAAGGACCAGGGGTCAAAAATGAAGATGAAACAAAAAACCAGAACTAGAACTTCTCTAATGAGGTTTACCAGTCAGGGGAAATCAGAGGTTTGGTTTTTAATACAATAAGAAAAAGGAAACAGTATCTTGGGGTGAGCCAGGTGGAGAGTCAGAAGTAAGATCCCCTTAAAAAATGAGGACCCTCAAGGAGTTACACTTTCAATGAACTATTGAGAGACTTCATTCATTTTAGATATTTTTTATCTTATAATCAATTCAGAAGAAGTTTTGGTACCTGTTTCGGGTATTTGCTGTTTTTATTAGCTCTTGCTTCTTCCTGTGAATTTTGGACTGTGACTTTATCTCACCATTGAGGAAAACTGACACAAGATTACGAAAAGGGGGCCACATTCACTCTGTGATTGTAGGAAGGGCACCTCAGCAGCGAGGGGGTGTGTTTGCCAAAGTTTTAGAGATCATGGAGCAGGAAGGCCCCCAAAAGCTGAATTCTTATGGATGAGTGAATCCCAGAGGGGTTGAGAATACATAAAAAATGAAGTCAATAGGGTCCTGGGGCAGGATCCAGCCCAAGCCCCAGAGCCTCCTTGGTGCTTTTTTTTCATCTTCTTCTTTGCACAATGGAAGTAGTACCTCATCATTGTAATAGTCAAAGAATTAAGAATTACATAAAATAAAGAGACTCCTCACTCACACCTCATGCTCCTCAAATCCCTTCTGTCTTATGCTGATTAAGGAAACTTCAGCACAGGTTCTGACAGCCATATTTCAAAGCCCTTACCCCAGCCACCACTGGATCCAGGCAGATGCATTGCACTGCTCTGGGAGTGCCACACATACTACCTTCTAAATGAGTGCTGCTCCCCCAGAGTTGTACAGGGCAGCAACACTATTCCGGATAGTGGCTCCTGGTTAGGGTCTTGCAGAAGCTAGCCTTGGCATGTGCATCCTTTTTTAAAAAGTTTTATTGAGATATAATTAATACATAAAGAACTGCATCTATTGAATGTGTACACTTTGATGAGTTTGGACGTATGTAAACACCTGTGATACCACCACCACGATCAAGGTAATAGACACATCCAACACTTCCCAAAGTTTTCTTGTGTCTCTTTGTTTTGTTTTGGTGGTAAAAACACTTAACATGAAATCTACCCTCTTAATAAATTTTTAAGTGCACAATACCATTTTGTTAACTCTACTGTGTTGTACAGCAGATCTCTAAAATTTATTCATCTAGCTGAATGAAATATTTTCCCCCTTTGAACAACTCCGTAATTCCCCCACCGTTGCATGTGAACTCTTGACTAGGGCACTTCAGATGTTGTCTAACTGCCTTGAGGATGCAGATTGACATCTAACTTACACAAACACCTATCACACTGCCTCTGCCTAAGCATTTGAAAGTAATTATGGACAACATAAAATCCTAAATGATATAACCGGTAATGTGACTGCTATTTTTAATTTTTAAATTACAAATTAATTAGTATCTCAAGCTGATGTTCTATTTTTGTTCTAATATATGAAAAATGTTCTTCACATGCAGAAAAAACATCGTAGACCCGGAAGATCCCCGATGTGTCCGGTTAACACTCACTGGCCGGATGATAGCAGTGTCTCCAGAAGAAGTGGAATTTGCCAAGCAAGCTATGTTTTCAAGGTTTGTAGATGCTTTCAAATTGGTTTGCCCAGCAATATATACAGTAATAAAAAGTAGAGGTCAGGGCTGTGCCATTCGATGACAGTGACTGGTCTGAGCTGCCCTTCTTCGGCACCACGGCCAAGCTCACGTTGCCTGTGGGTGACTAGCAGCACAGCAAGCCATGCAAATGGCCTTGGGTGGGCTGACCCCACCTTTGGAGAGCACCCCACACCGTGGTGTTCCAGGCACAATGCCTACATACTTCCAACCTCTGACAGTGCCTTGCCTTGCAATGAAAATAACTGTGCCTTCCTAGTCAACACAACGAACATTTTCAAATGTCCACTCTAAGCCAAGCACAGTACCTGCCCAACTTGCTGGAGTGACGGTTTCTCAGGGGGTCTTGTCACCCTTGCATCAGTAGGATGCTGACTCCAAAATACTTACTGAATCAAATGCTCAGGAAATAAGGCTTGGCATTTCAATAATCTAAACTGTAAAAAGCATGCTCCAGGAAACCGACAGGCGTGCTAAAGTCTGAGGACCACTTTGTAGGGGTCCAAATGATTGGGAGGACAGCCCAGCGGGAGGTCAGAGCCTGTGCAAGGTGCAGAGGGCGCGTGCATGCAGGGGTGGGCTTTCGGTGGGTATCGGGTCTCCAAGGTGGAGAGGGTGTCCTTGTAGGGGCGGCAGGAGTGGAGGGTCAGTGCTGGAGCGTGGGGCAGGGCGGCGGTGAAAACTGGCTGGAAAAAGTTTGTGTGAGTTGGTGGAGGAGCAACATGAAGGCAGGTGGTGAATCGAAGGAGCCATCCACAACCCTACGGAGACAGGAGGATCCTACACATGGGAATCATGGAATAAGTAAATCTCCTAAGGTGAGCGGAGGCCACGCCCCTCCCTGCCATGGAAGAGGACTACAAAGGCACAAGGAAGAAAACTAGAATAGAATGAATGGGATTGCATATCTTGACACAAACCCAGGGTTTTCAGTACTTAAAGAAATAGATGTAGATGTGTGTGTCTACACACACGTTTAATTTTTTATTTTTATTTTTTAAACTCAGCTATTATTCCCTAGCTCCTCTCTCTCCTCACATATTATTAGGATAAGCAGTGAGAGGAGGCCAAAGTCTTCATTGGGTTCATTAGGTTCATTTTCTATTTTGCACCTAACACAGGCCACAGTGTTGCAAAATTTGTAGCCTCTAGGTAAGGTGGATCCCTCTCCCTCCAGCTTCCCACAACCTTATCTTTGCTTTTTTTAAAGCCCTCACTGTCTCTTCTCAAGATCCTTCCAGCTTCCACTCATTGCCTGGGGCCTTAAGCCGGTGCCCCAAGGATTAGGGTCTGTGACACCAGCATCCACTTCCAGGTACCAAGCTTTGTTGCAGTTATCAGTACAAAACTAGGTTGCTTAAAGCAACAATCATGTTATTATCTCAGCTGCATGAGTATCTGGGGTGTTGGGGCATCAGCTGCACAACTTACGTTCAGATGGCTTAGCAAAAGAAAATAGTTCTTTATACTGTACTTTCCACTTTCCCATACATTTATGATTATTTCAAAATAAATTATTTTTTAAAAAGATCATCCACCTGTTCTTGCACTACCTTTGTTACAAATGTTTTTCCCAGTTTGGACTTGGTCTTTGAATCATGTTTATAACATTTTTAGATACAAAGGAAATTTTTATTTTTACGAAGTTAAAAGAAAGTGAGCCACAGCCCCTGCCCTCAAACATTATTGTATTGTGCTTAGGAGTACAAGTTGGGGAGAAGGCAAGTCAGTAAATAGCACAAGGCTGGCTCTCAGCTTGGCTCAATAGTGCCAAGCTTGCAACAGGGCTGGAAATCTTCCCATGAACAGACTTGTTGCACAGATTCACCATTTTCTTAGCATTTCATACAGAGATACATAAAGCCTTTCTTTATGTTTCCTAATAACAATACCGGCAACCACTGAGCACTCACTCTCTGCAGGTATTTCACGTGTGCTTCGTGGTTTGTTCCCCAAGCACCAGAGCATCACCCCACATGACAGGTAAGGGATGGGGCTTGGAAGTGCTGACAGCCCACGGGCATCACAGCTCACCGGCAGTTGGACTGAGATTCAAACCAAGGAGCCCAGCTCAAGACTTGAGCCTTCAGCCACTTGGGTAGGGACTACATTTCCTGCCTTCCTAGGTGATGCCGGGAGTCTGTAGGTCCTACGCCTCAGCCCAGGGTGCATCCCTCTGATAAGAACAGCTTTATTGGGATCTCCCTTTATTCCTGCAGGCACCCAGGAATGAGAAAGTGGCCTCGTCAGTATGAGTGGTTCTTTATGAAGATGAAGATAGAATATATCTGGCTTCAGAAATGGTATGGAGGTGTATCCGACATTTCAAGGGAGGAATATTTCAAAGCAGTTCCCAGGAAGGCCTGATGGAGAAGAAACTCCTTAGTGTTTGCACTGAAATGGAAACCTTTTAAGTGATGCTTCCAGACAGCTATTGACCGCTGTCTCTTTGTTGAAGGGTTCATAGCAGCCCTGCCATCCATATAGCAGATAAGAGAGGGTGAACAGGGAACCCTGCGCTAGATTTGAGATTAAAGTGGTCATTGGCAGATCACCGACTCACACAGTAAGTACTTCACATAGATAGTCTTTGTTTATGTTGTATTCAATCCAGACTCAGCTATTTGGAAATCATTGTTGGTTGTCAAAATGACACGTTGAGACTGTTGCTGCTTCATTCTTTAAAAGAATTATGCCTGTACGTAAATGTGATTGCTTTGTATTGTGAGAGTATTTTCGCTGCTTGCTGTGCCAAAAGCAGTCTTGGTTCTAAGCTCATTGCGACCACAAAGGAGGTTCCCCTCTGGCATGCATGAACAGTGGCACCCAAAATAAGAAGCACCTCATTCTGCAGCATGTAAGAGGAAAGGAGAAAGGGTGACACTGGGAAAGCAGAGGCAACGTTATCAGAGAAGAAAGGAAAGTCAGGAACTGAGGACCCAGTCCTGGGCCAGGCCCTCCACAAGAGCCATCTCATTTAAGCCCTACAGCCAGTGAGATGCATGTCATCATTGCTGCTCACAGACAGGAAAACTGAGGCTCAGAGAGGCTAAGTCAGTGTCTCAAGTTCTGACTCGAGAGCTCCCTGCACACAATGGGTGGAGTGTTTCCTAGAACACGTACACTTTTAAGAACAAAAAATGTATTCAAATGCACAGGTATAAACTGAACCAGGAAAATAAGTGAAAGCGATTGGAAAAGAAATGACTAACTTGCCTTGAGATGATTTGTCACTGCTTTCAGAAAAAAGAAAAAATGTCTCTGGAATTTGATTCTTACTACAGATTTAAAATTTTCTACAAATTATATATAGGGGCTCCTGGTGTTTACAAGAAACTAGACTTACCTGTGTACACTTTTAAGGCCTACGTGGACCTATGTGTACAGAACCAAGACCTCTTATAATTGAAACCAAGATAGGACCTAGCAGTTACCCAAGTTTTCTGTCTTTTTATAATAGCTATAAACTCTCTTTGGTGGGTTCATTATGTTGTATGATATAAAAATACATCACTATATATCAGAAATATACATTTTCCCCAAAAAAGTGTTATTAATGGTTATATACTTTTGTTTAACAAAATAAGACATGATGAGAATTTGATTTGTCAAAATTTGTTAAATGCCTATTACTAAAAACATAGTAAGATGCACAGAATTCTTTATTTATCATAAGCCAGTTCTCAAAAAAGTTCCTAATGATGGTGATTTCTAATACATAAGAAGAAGGTAGCTTTGAAGGTAATTTCATATTTACAGAGCTTAAAATTATTGCTGCCCCCAATTTAGAGGAAAGGAGAAAAAGTTAGAAGAACACACCACGTGCTCAAAATAATCCACAGGTCAACCTTGAACTTTAATTCTTAGAGCATCACTGGCTCCTGGTCCTATCTTACAAATAATGTCCCTAAGCTAAGTTTGCTTCTACAGTCAGGTTCCATTTAGCTCATTAAAAGTCACGGCTGTTTCAAAGGGCTTTGCGGAGTGGATGCCCTTTATACCCACTGATTATAGCTGTTAATCCAAAATATAGGAAATGAAACCTGAACAGTTTGGATGATAAGAACAGTGTTGAAAATTCAGAGTTTTAAGCCTGATGGACCCCATTCAGGCAAGTATGTTTCAGCAAAGCTCTAGAAATCTACATTGATTAAAATTTTAAAGGCTGTACTGGAAGTTTTTGACATGGCAATGAGGCAAGAAAAAGAAATAAAATGCAGACAGATTAGAAAGAAAGAAATAAAAGTATCCCTATTTACAGAT
>NW_012141747.1:2227644-2228204 GCF_000956105.1 Propithecus coquereli
CAATCCAGACTCAGCTATTTGGAAATCATTGTTGGTTGTCAAAATGACACGTTGAGACTGTTGCTGCTTCATTCTTTAAAAGAATTATGCCTGTATGTAAATGTGATTGCTTTGTATTGTGAGAGTATTTTCGCTGCTTGCTGTGCCAAAAGCAGTCTTGGTTCTAAGCTCATTGCGACCACAAAGGAGCTGAATATGCATCACACAGCCACAATATTGTATTTAGGATGAGGGTGGAAGACTGTCTATGGACTGCTTATCCTGCATTGTCATATTGGCTAGAATGTACTGGTCACTTATGGAGCTTTTTTCCCCACCGTAACATGAAAAACAGCATAAGAACACACAGAGCTTTGTGCACAGCCCTTCTGTATATAAGTGGCCTATGGTGGTGCATTAGAGGAGGCAGCAGCTTCAGCATTAAGCTCCCCAGATCCCCACAGCTCACACTTCTGGCAAAGGTTTCCCTCTGGCATGCATGAACAGTGGCACCCAAAATAAGAAGCACCTCATTCTGCAGCATGTAAGAGGAAAGGAGAAAGGGTGATGCTGGGAAAGCA
>NW_012141747.1:2230160-2234969 GCF_000956105.1 Propithecus coquereli
TTTTTAAATGCTAAAGAAAGAGATCAAATATCTAAACAAATGAAGAGAGATACTATGTTCATGGATTAGAATACAAAATAGTGAAGATATCAATACTCCCCACATTGATCTCTAGGTTTAATGCAACTCCTATCAAAACCCCAGCAAGGGCTTTGTAGACAAGCTTATTTTAAAAGTTACATGGAAAGGCATGGGCTTTGGAATAGCTAAAACAATCTTGTAAAAGAAGAATAAAGTAAGAGAAACTACTCTACCCAATATAAAGACTTACTATGTAGCTACAGTACTCAAGACAATGGAGCATAGATACATACATCAATGGAACAGAATAGAGAATCTAGAAATAGGCCCACACAAATATGCTCAACTTATTTTTTTTTTTTTTACAAAAGTAATTCAACAGAGGGAGGACAGTCTTTTCAATAAACCTGCTGGAGTAAGTGGACATCCATAGGCAAATAAAATGAACTTCAAACTAAATTTCATACCTGATACAAAATTAACTCAAAAGATCACATCCATAACCATAAAATGTAAAACTACAAAAATATAGAAAAAATAGAAAATCTTTGGGACCTAGGGCTAACCAAAGAGTTTTTAGACTTGACACCAAAAGCACAATCCATAAAAGGGAAATTTGAAAAATTACACTTCATCAAAATTTAAAACTTTTACTCTACAAAAGACCATATTAAGAGAATGAAAAGACAGGCTACACACTGAGAGAAAATATATGCAAACCAAATATCTGACGAAACACTACCATCTATTCTAGGATATATAAAGAACTCTCTCAAAACTCAACAGTTAAAAAAATCAATTAGAAAATAGAGAACATGAGCAGATATTTCACTGCAGAGGATATTCAAATGGCA
Organism: Propithecus coquereli; assembly: GCF_000956105.1. Lineage (NCBI taxonomy): Eukaryota > Metazoa > Chordata > Mammalia > Primates > Indriidae > Propithecus > Propithecus coquereli. The sequence goes on from NW_012141747.1 coordinate 2,231,036, forward strand.
AAGAAGCATATGAAAAGCTGTTCAACATCATTAGTCATTAGGGAACTGCAGACTAATACCACAATGAGATATCACTATACACCTACGAAAATTGCTAAAAGGAAAAAAAGAAAAAGAAAAGGAAATTTGTGACAACATCAAATGTTGTCAAGGATGCAGAGAAACTGGATATACTGCTGGTGGGAATGTAAAATGGAACAGACACTCTGAAAAACCACTTGGCAGTTTCTTATGGAACTAAATACACAACTCTCAATACCAATCTACTATACCAATCAGCAATTATACTCCTGGGCATTTGTCCCAGAGAAAGGAAAACTTATGTTCACACCAAAACTTGTACATGAATGTTCATATCAGCTTTATTCATACTATTCACAAAGTAGGAACAACCAGATGTCCTCTAAAAAGTGGCTGGTGAAACAAACAGTGGTACGTCCATGCCATGGAATACTACTCAGCAATAAAAAGGAAATAATACTAATACAGGCAACAACTCGTATGACTCTCCAGAGAATTGTGCTGAGTAAGAAAAGTCAATCCTAAAAGTTTATACACTGTATGATTCCATTTATAGAACATTTTGAAATGCAAACCTGTAAGAATGGAGAGTAGATTAGGGGTTGCCAAGGGAGCAGGGGGGAGAATGAGACAGGTGGATGTAACTATAAAATGATAAGACGAGATCCTTGTGGTGATGGAAATGTTTGTTATCTTGACCGAATGAATGTCAAAATCCTGGTTATGATATTGTACTATAGTTTAGCAAGATGGGGGAAACCAGGTAAAAGGAACATAGGATCTCTTTTTTATTATTTCTTACAACTGCAGGTGAATCTGCAATTTCTACAACTGTCTCAGAATCTACAGTTATCTGAGTAAAACATTTAACAAAAACAAGATTTAAGGCTTAGTTTAAACAAGGCATTTATGCTATCTCTCTTGTCAGTCTCTAATAAAATAAGGAACTGAGCCATGGGCCAAAACCTAGCAGAAAAGAGGCAGCATTTTGTTGTTAACCATTAATATATATATTTGTGAAAGAAATGTACAACTTCTTTAAAAGTTTTCTAAATGTATTCAATTTAATGTTGAATACAAATAACAATTTGAGAAATCTGCTATATAGATTTTATATGTGGGACACTTAGAAGGAGAGGATATCTTCAAGTTTCTGATATAAATATGTTGAGTAAGCTATAGGTGTATATAAGTACCCAAGTCTGTACATAATGATTCTCCACTGATTTTATAGCAAGAACTGTATTTCCAATAATCTTCCTCTAAATATTCTGGGAAAGAATTCTTTTGTTTCTGTGAATAAGCTAACTAAAGTCCCTCTGGACCACCATGTTTTCATTTACAGTGACAGTACATAGCCATGATTTTGACACATACAATATGAATCTGATGTTAATCTGATGTTACTTGTTTTAATATGCCTTGTATATATTAACTATTTGTAAGGGAGTTGTTTTTTGGTTGAAAGGTATTTCTAAAATTTTTCCCAAAAGTCTATATTTCTTTTAAATAACTGAACTGTAATACTGTTCTGAAAATAAAATCTCACTAGCATAATGTATTGATGCTTATTTGATTGCTGTAACAGCAAGTCAATTATTGTAAAATGACTTGTAATGAAGTTACGACTTGTCTGTGCCATGTAATGCATGTGGAGTGTAAAATCTGTTTTCAAAACTAGATCTCTTTAACCAAAGACTATTTCATTCCTGATATGATATCCGTGCTTGATTAAATGAAATTATGATATCTATACATAGTCCTTTCATGTAATAGTACAAAATTCTGTTATTAGATTTCTAAGAAAATGGATGCTATTACAATGACTTGGCAGTTAAAATTTCCAATAGAAGGAGAGGAATTAGCTCTCCCGACTTTTGTTGACATGAGTACACCTAATTTTCAGACTCGAAAATGTCGATGTGGCCACACTTTAGTGTTCCCACTCTTGAAATATTTGCCATTTTTAACACAGTTGTTACTCCTAGAGTTCAGGGCTAGGAAAAAGCACATGTTCCATGTGTGAAAACATGCACAGGGGTTACATGTAGGGTGTGGCAAACACTGTCATGTGTCCATGAGATCAATCCTGGGTGACTGCAGCTTCCACAGACCACCCAGCAACACCCTGGTTCTCTGACATATTTTCGTCCTCCACTTAGGGTGACCAATTGGCCTGGTTCACCCAGGAATGGGGGGATCCAGGACCTGAGACTTTTCAGTGGTTAAGGCCAGGAAAGTCCTGGCAAACTGAGAAGGATTGGTTCCCCTCCCTCTTCTCCGCCCCAGGCCCCCATGTCCTGGGCCATGCCCTGGAGCAGGCCATCCCCATGGTGACATCTCTGACCACACACCCAAACATCTCCAACCACACCTCTGTCCTTTCAGCCCTCTCTCCCCAGCTGCCCGAGCACTAACTCTCCTCCCCTGACCCACGTGCTCAGGAAAGTGACCAGCAACAGGATGGGATTACAATGGAGAACAAGGCGAAGGCCCTGCCCTTAAGACACTTATGGTTTGTGAGCAATAAGTAAACAGCACATTTTTACATGAGATAATCATTCTGCAGATTCAGCGTTCCATCACTTCAGCCAGTATCCTCAACATCCCCACTGGTTTCCATCAAGAACCACATGGCAAACTCCAGCTTAGATAAATCCAGTGTTCATCTCTGCAGCTAAATATTACTCACAAGGATTGCTTCCACCTTAAATCCAAATTTCCTATGGCAGCAGCCGCCCCTTCACCCTCCTGCCTCATCGACTGGGCAATTTCCTAGGGCAGAGCTCCCCTGCCCAGACGCAGGCAGGAGCATTCCAGGCTTACCCAAGGTAGAGCAGGTGTGATGGAAGAAGGGGGACGAAGGGGTGTTTAGGGTGTTTTTGCAGAGTGGCTGGCAGGCTACATGGTAGGCATGAAGGCAGGAAGGAGGGGGGAAGGAAAGTAGTGTAGGCAGCAGGAGACTTGAGCCCATGAGTGGCAGGGCTGGCAGGCCTGGCGCTATCAGCATTGAGAGGTGTGAATGCTGAGCAACTCAGTGATGACAAGGCCTAGCCGAGGCCAAGACAACTAGACAGTGAAGGCGACTGGGAAGATGGTGGCTGATCTCACATCTGAAGGTGTCACAGTGAAGGTGATGGAGGCGCCAGGCCAGCAGGGAGGAGGTTGACACAGGAGCCATGGCAGTGGAGGGGTGTCATCATGCTTGTCAATACCGAGAGGGTTACCTAATGTCCTGAGCTTCAGAGGAGCAGGGTGGTTGTGTTTTGCTTTATTGGAGGACTAATGATTTGTAAAGCACTGACATCGCTTTAACATAGGCCAACCAAACTTGAATCCACTGCTTCTTAGATTTGTGGATTAGCGGAAGGAGCAAATGCTTTGACTGTCAGTTTTCTGCTATATCAAATGGGATAATTAGCATGCAGTTCCTGGCACACTGCAAGGGTTGGGGATTGTGGCCTTCGATGGCTTCTCATTTTCACCCGGTACGGAAGGTGTCCGTCTCCTCAGCAGGCCTGGGAGCTGTTGGAGGTGCTGATTTTGCATGGGCCCAGGTTCGCAGCTGTGGCGAGTGCCAGCACTGGCTGCAGAAAGAAGGGACAGGTCACTCCGTGGGCTTTGGGTCTCAGTGGGGACCTTTCACGGACACACTTCCTCGTTTCTTCCTCCCTCGCCTTCTTGCCCGCTCACTGGGGCCTCCCATCCTCCAGGCCACCTCCAGATTACCGCTGACCCTCTGGAGTTTCTGACAGACTTCTGGTCTTTCCCAAACCTGGCAAGTTTCAGTGTGGCCCAAAGCAAACACTACACCACCTGGTGGCTCTGTCTGTAAATTTCACATTCCCCAGAACCCTGAGTTGGCTGTGAGCTAAACTTTTTTGCATAGGTTACCTCATGGAGTTTTACACCC
>NW_012141747.1:2235894-2242982 GCF_000956105.1 Propithecus coquereli
ATAAAACAGTATGAATGTTTTGGAGTTTTTTTGTTTGGCTCATAGCATAGCCATTATTTTTTATTGTATTCATCAATGGTGTACTATATTCTGCATAAAACAGTATGAATGTTTTGGAGTTTTTTTGTTTGGCTCATAGCATAGCCATTATTTTTTATTGTATTCATCAATGATGTACTATATTCTGCAAAGTAGCTGGCGATTTTTTTTTTTTTTTATAAAGACCCTAACAGAGGCTGGGCGTGGTGGCTCATGCATGCAATCCTAACACTCTGCGGCCAAGCTGCTCTCATAACCCAAATGTAGTGGCTCACTCTCCACAAAACAGTAATGGGTAATTGCTTAATATTACTTGACAAGCTGTAGTTCAAGGCACCATTCTATAAGCCATGAGACATTCTACCTCCAACAATATATTACATTGATTTAATTAGAACTACTTCAATACGTTTTGGGATGTCCTGCTGTTAGGGAAATTTCCATGCATACTAGGGGAATTTCTGTGCTGATTCTGCTTAAAACCACAAAGCAGCTAAAGTAGACACTGACACCTGTCAGCCTTGCAAGCTAAAACCACAGAACAGTTGAACAAAGCTACAAGCCTGTTATGATTATACTGTTTGTTATAAGCCTTTCTTAATTATACTACTTATAAGAATTATTGTTTATTGGATAACTTTTAAATCTTTTTGCTAATTGGTTAATCATTTATACTTATGTTTGATTTGTTAAGAGTAACCCCCCCAAAAAAGACTATAAAACCTGACAAAAACCCAGAAGAGCTGCTCAGAATTTAGAGACTTGTCTCCTCTGGGCCTGCTGGCGTTAAGAGATTAAACATTGACTCTCCAACTCTCTGCGTGCCGCGTAACACTGCCATGGTAAGCAACAATTTCCAAATAGTGTGCTTAGCTGATTTAGATTGTGTCTCAATTAGTTATCTATTGCTGTGTAATAGATTACCCCAAATTTTAGTACCTTAAAAACAAACATTTATTATCTTACATAGTTCCTAAGGCCAGGAATTTGCATTATGCATATTGCTAGAAATTTTAGGAAATTAAAATCCACATAAAAATAAATTTGATGCTCTTCTTAACTTAATGAAGATATTATCTACTTAAGTTTATATAAATGCAAATTTCTGAAAGATTTTATTGTTGTTGTGTGTTTTAGTGCAAAAGCACATTCATATCCCTCAGGTCAGGAAAATAAATACAATTTGTATTAGGATCCAAAACCAACAGAAATTGTATAATTCAAATGAAAAGCAAGTTTAGAATAACATCAAATTATTTTAGGGAAACTTTGAACAGTTCACTGCTCATTTTGATCATGGCCAAAGAAGTAAACTTTTGCCTTATCCAATAACCTCTATTGCAACAGTCAGTTAACATAAATCAGCCCCTTTCTCCTAAGTTTTTTTTTTAATTTCAGAATATTAAAGGAGTACAAACACTTTGGTTATATGTATTGCCTTTGCACCACCCAAATCACAGCTACAAGCGTGCCCATCCCCCAGGCAGCGCACACTGCCCCTGTTAGGTGTGAATTTACCCATCCCCTCCTCCCCGCTTCCACCTGCCAGACACCCAATGAATGTTACTTCCATATGTGCACGAAAGTGTTGAACAATTAGTACCAATTTAATGGTGAGTACATGTGGTGCTTACTTTAACATTCTTGTGATACTTTGCTTTGAAGAACGGGCTCCAGCTCCATCCAGGATAATACAAGAGGTAGACTAACGGCCAAGAAACATATGGAAAAATGCTCAACATCTCTAATCACTAGGGAAATGCAAATCAAAACCACAATGAGATATCACTAACTCCAGTGAGAATGGCTTTTATCAAAAAGTCCCAGGCCAGGCGCGGTGGCTCATGCCTGTAATCCTAGCTCTCTGGGAGGCCGAGGCGGGCGGATTGTTTGAGCTCAGGAGTTCGAGACCAGCCTGAGCAAGAGCGAGACCCCGTCTCTACTAAAAATAGAAAGAAATTAATTGGACAACTAAAAATATAGAAAAAATTAGCCGGGCATGGTGGCGCATGCCTGTAGTCCCAGCTACTCGGGAGGCTGAGGCAGGAGGGTCGCTTGAGCCCAGGAGTTTGAGGTTGCTGTGAGCTAGGATGACGCCACGGCACTCTAGCCTGGGCAACAGAGTGAGACTCTGTCTCAAAAAAAAACCCAAAAAAACAAAAAGTCCCAAAACAACAAATGTTGGCATGCACGTGGAAAGATAGGAACACTCATACACTGCTGGTGGGACTGCAAATTAGTACAACCGCTACGGAAAGTAATATGGAGATACCTCAGAGAACTAAAAGTAGAATTACCATTTAATCCAGCAATGCCACTACTGGGTATCTACCCAAAGTTAAAAGAGACATTCTATAAAAAAGACATCTGTACTCAAATATTTTTGGCAGCACAATTCACAATTGTAAAGATGTGGAAACAACCCAAGTGCTCATCAATACATGAGTGGATTAATAAAATGTGATGTATGTATACCATGGAGTACTACTCAGCCACAAATGATAAGGTTTTTAAATTAAAAATACAACTGGTAAAAAGGAATGACATTTGAAAGTCTTTTCTAAGATCAATGGTATTTATTCCAACCAGTATATTTTTACACTGAGCATAAAATTTAACTTTCATTCTCGTAACCTGTCTCTATTTTTAAAAGGCTTCATCAGGACTTAATAAAAGATAAGGCAGTGCAGAGTGCTAGTTGGGTAAAGGACAATGGGCTCAAACAGCCTTTAGTCTGGGTCCTGGCTCTGCCACTTACTAGTGTATGACCTTGAGCAACTCAACCTCTCTGACCCTTTATTTTCTCAATAGCAAACTGGGAATAAAAATACATAACTGACCAAGCTGTTAATACAGATTAAATGAGGTGCATAAATAACATCTGCTTGGCACTGTGCCTGGCATATAACAAAATCTCTCTTTAAGTAGTAACTGTAATCATTATAGTCTATCAGCACATAAAAATGGCAGTGTAGCCACATACACATATAGAACAATTCTACATGTCCATTGGTCAATTTGAAAAGTAAAAAAAAAAAAAATCTGTTAATAACCCAAAAAAGAATAAGTAAAGGTAAGGAGAAAGCTCTGTCTTGTTAATTTCTGTATTTCTTTTCCTTCCATTTTTCTATTAGTCTGGTATACCTTTGCCTAGCCTTTATTTCTAGTCTTTCTGAATCTTTTTGTTTTTAGGTTCGTTGGGTCTTGTCTTGTGACTCAAAGTGAAAATCTTACTCTTTTAAGTAGTTAAGCCCACTCGCATTTACTCATATAAGCTATATTTGGGATAACTCAGTCATGTTTTATAAGAATGTGTATTCTATTTATGAAGCTTCTTTTTCTATAAGCTGTGCATTCTTCACTACTATTTATTAAAAATTTTTTAGTACTTAAGAAGTTTCCTGTTTTTGTTCTGATGATTACCTTTGGACTTAAGCCTTTTTCCTTCATCAGTGTCTAATCTGCTATAAACTCCATCCAGTGTATTTTTCATCTCCAGAATTTTGATATATGTCTTTTATATCTTCCATGCCTCTATTTAACACATTCAATCATGTCTCTTCCTTCTTGAACATATATAAATAATGTTATATTAACTCTTTACTTTTTTACTAATTCTATCATCTTGTCATTTCTCAGTCTGTTTCTACTGGTTCATTTCCTCCTAACTCTGGGTGATATTTTCCTCTTCCTTTGTGTGTCTAGTAATTTTTAATTGGATGCCAGATATTTTATTATTTTGGGTGCTAGATATGTTTGGATTCCTATAAATATTCTTCATCTTTGTTCTGGAATGAAGTCAAGTTACTTAGAAACAGTTTGATCCTTTCAAATCTTTTTTTAAGGTTCATTAGGTGGGACCAGAGCAGCCTTTAAAAGTCTAAGGCTATGGCTCAGGCCTGTAGTCCCACCTACTCAGGAGGCTGAGGCAAGAGGATTGCTTGAGCCCAGGAGTTTGAGGTTGCAGTGAGCTATGATGACACCACTGCACTCTACCCCGGCGATAGAGTGAGATTCTGTCAAAAAAAAAAAAAAAAAACCCACCAGTCTAAGGCTAATCTTAATTACCCTATGAGGGTAATTAACAGAGGCAATACCTCTTGAGTACTCTATGTGCCATAGTATGAGGTTTCCATTCTGGTTTGTGGAAACAGGAACAATTCCTAGACCTGTGTGAACTCCAGGGATTGTTTCCTCTAAGCCTTCCAGGTGATTCTTTCCAAAGCCCTGGGTAGTTTTCTTATATGCATGCACTGATCAATACCTAGGGCTAGAGAAATACCCTCTGCAGATCTCCAGAGATGTGTGTGTGTGTGTGTGTATGCATGTGCATGTGTGTGTAGCTCTTTCCTCTCTGGTACTTTGCCCTCCAAAACCTAGCCATTTTGGCCTCCTGGGACTCCAAATCATCTCAACTCAGGGAAACCAGCGGTCTCTACCTGGGTTCCCCGCCCTTGTGCTATAACTTGGAAACTCTCTCCAGACAAGAAGCTGTACAGAGAGCCCACCTCATATGCCACCACTACCGCCTGCTGGAATCACTGTCCTTCATTACCTAAAATACAATGTCTGTAAACCATAATTTCACATATTTTGTCTTTGTTGAAGCTGTTTCAAATGCAAGAGTAAATCCAGTACCTGTTACTCCATCCTAATAGAAGCAGAAATCCCTTGTACTTTTTTAAATGCACTTGTACTTTCTTTTTTAACTTTTCCTATCTGGTTCATTTTTAAAAATCAGTATCCTTTAAAGCCCACCTATTGTGTATAACAACCAATTAGCTTATTCTATTTTCCTCATTCTTCTCCCATATGTTTGTTGCCTTATTCCTACTTTGTCATAACACATAACATTTGTACATTAGTCCCCATTTTTGTTTTAATCTTAGATTTAGGCTTATATATTTTAAATATGCACCATCTGTCTGTTTGCCAAAGTTTTCCCAGTCATTTCTCAAGAAAAGTAGATGGGTACAAATTTCTCTAAGTTATTACATGTTGAAAACTATGTTTCTTTAGCCTCGATATTTAAAGGAAAGCTTGGTTGGGTATAAAATCCTTGGCTCACACTTTCTTTCATTGTTTTTTTTTAAATGATGTGCATTGTTGTTTTGTTTGGCATCAAACTTTTAAAGCCAACATACAGACTAATTCCTTTGATTTCTAAATTAATTCCCCAGTGCCCGGTGAGCCCCTTCAATGGATAGATTTTTTTTAATGTTTTCCTGCCATTCCTATCAGTCATCAAATTGATACTCAAATCCTACAACTACCCAGATAGTTACCTATTTGAATTACAAAAGATCAACTCTTTGAGTTAAGATTCATCAACTTGAATGCTAAATGGTAGACTATATTATTTCTAACTAGCAACCTAAATGTTGTGTGGAGAAGCTGACTATAATAAATGTCATAAAAATGAAAACAAATTTTTATCACTTTCCAGTATGCTTTGTAATTGTTAGGGAAACCTAGTTTCTTTATAACAACAAATTCAAGTTGGAGTTAGCTCAAGTTACCCAACACTGTTTGAGAAGTTCTGGGATACTATCTTAACTTTTTAAAATTATGAAGTATGTCAACATATAAGAGAATATAACAGACATCTATTCATGTAACAACTACCCAGATTTAAAAGATGTTAACATTTTGCTTCAGATCTTTCTTTTGAAGAAATAAACAGATACTCCCCAATCCCTTTCTCTCTCTCTCTCTCTCTCTCTCTCTCTTCCTTTCCCAGTGGTCACCAGTAGATGACAAGTGTATCATTCCCACACTTCTTTTCATACCCATCCAAACTCTGTGTGTATCTCCACACAGTATATAGTATTGTTTTATGTGCTTTAAAAATTAATATAATAGGAATCACATTGTTTTTGTTTTTTTGGGTTTTTTTTTGAGACAGAGTCTCACTCTGTTGCCCAGGCTAGAGTGCCATGGCGTCAGTCTAGCTCACAGCAACCTCAAATTTCTGGGCTCAAGAGATCCTCCTGCCTCAACTTCTGAATAGCTGGGACTACAGGTGTGCAACACCACACTCAGCTAATTTTTTCTATTTTTAGTGGAGATGGGGTCTCCCTCTGGCTCAGGCTGGTCTCAAACTCCTGACCTCAAGCAATCCTCCTGCCTCAGCCTCCCAGAGTGCTAGGATTACAGGCGTGAGCCACCTCACCTGGTCAGAATCACATTATTAGTATCCTTTTGCAACATCACATTTTTATGATTTATGTCTATTAGTATGTGTGGTAGGCAAAATAACAGCCCTCCAAAGAGGCCCATAACCTAATCCTCAGGACCTGCGAATAGGTTACTTTACATGGTAAAAAGGACTTTGCAGATGTGATTAGATTATGAATCTTGAGATGAAGGGATTATTCTGGGTTATCTGGGTGGCCTAATGTATCACAAGGGTCCTTATAAGTGAAAGAGGGAGGCAGGAAAGTCAGAGTCCAAGTGATGTGACGTGAGAAAGACTCAACCACGGGCCACTGCTGGTCTTGAAGACAAAAGAAAGCCCTGCACCAAGGGACATGAACAGCCTCAGGAGCTGGCAAAGATAGGAAATGGCTTCTCCCTTAGAGCCTCCACAAAGGAACACAGCTGTGCTGACACCTCAACTTTAGCTCTTTCAGAACTACTTCAGAGTTCTACCCACCGAACTAGAAGACAATAAATCTGTATCATCTTGAGCCACTGAGTTTGGTAATTGGCTACAGCAGCAAAAGGAAACGAAGACAGTACATATCAATGACAAGTCAGTTCTCATAGAAAATGACTGAAAGCTGAAAGACAGAATCCAGTTTAAAACAAAACTCAGTTCACACAAATGAGGTGGACTTTGTTCAATTCAATTAAATGAGGTAACTCTGAAAGATTTTTTTAAAATAATAATGCTAATTGACTTTTATTCTTTATGCCAGAGACCTAAGTAGTAAAAATGGGGAGAAACAAGAGTAAGTCTGATGTATAATAGCTCCCCCTCCATACAATAAAAAGAGCTCTTCTTGCTACAAATTGGCATCACTATTGCAAAAATATGATTTTTGATA
>NW_012141747.1:2245252-2247463 GCF_000956105.1 Propithecus coquereli
AAAAAAAAAAAAAAAAAAAGAACTAGGTTATATGGGCTATAACATACCATCTCATAATCTTTATCTAAACTTTAGTAAAATAAATGATTCCATTTTTCACCTAAGTACTTGCACCCTTGGGCTCCTGCGTAGTCATTGGTTCTACTTGAATGAACAAAAAGAGACATGAAGCATATTCGAAAACCGTAACTTTCCATTTGCTGAAAAAGAAAGGGAGGAACTAATTCAGGAATTTCCTTAAACAACCTACAGCCTACATGAGAAATAAAGACAACCCAAATGAGCTATGGCCTTGATATCAGACCTGTTAAATCTCAGGCAGCCAAATTAGAGATAAAGACTGCAAGAGATGCATGATGAGATGAAAGGAGAGTTCAAGTTGAACCCAGAATGATTTAGGCTGGAGACCGCATCGATGGGGCAGCTGTATTCCATCATAGCACCTACTCTTTTCAGTATCACTTTGCTAAGGAATCTGACTATGCTGACATGAGAACTTCTGCACAGTTACCTTTGGTGATAAATGGCACCAGTCACTCTGGATGAATGGACAACACCCAGTACTCCAGTATTACCTGTAATAGAAAGAACTTTCAAGTACCATGGATGAATTCTGGTTTTAGGCTTGCTTTCACAGGCTAGCAAAGCAAGTTGTCAGATTTTAAGTCCCTTAGCCAAAGTCAAAAGCCAAAGACTGGCTTGAAACACATTCAACAGGAGGGCATTATTGATTTGGTGGTCTTTAAAATGCCCCAGCCATTCAGACAATTAAAACATTGTACATGTAACTATAAAATTATAATTTCTCCCATTGTTTTTCTCCCAGATATACCCCTGAAGTGTTTCCATTATTTACTTATGACATGGTTTGCAGAAACTACTTTATTTTCCTTTCTCTCCTCTGAATATCTTCCATTAGTCTGGTGATGTACCCAGAACTGGTGAATATTTTAGATGAGGTCTGACCAGACAAGATAAAAATCAAGAATCACACCTCTGTGGTCCTATACTCCCTATTTTTGTCATTACATCCTAAGGACACATTTATATCTCTCAGTGGCTACATTATATAATTTCCCTTTTACGAGTAGGACAGATAGGGCTAGATTTTCTGACAAACAGAAAGTGGTTTAACCAACCCAAGGTGAAATAAGATGTTTTTTAACGATGAGGAATTTCAGGTGTCCATCAGTTCTATGAGACAACAATGTAATGTAGCCACTAAGAGATTAAATGTGTCCTTAGGATGTAATGATAGAAATAGGGAGTGTAGGACTACGGAGATGTGATTCTTGATTTTTATCTTGGCTGGTCAGACCTCATCTAAAATATTCACCAGTTCTGGCCCCCAGCTCTTCAATCTCATATAACTACACAGCATATTCAAGCATCGGAGGATTTATTTAACAAACATTTTTAGACTATCTAATGATCATAGAACATTGTGCAGGTGAATTCAAGGTGTTGGGTATATAATTCAGCAGGATACAATTCATTCCTTTAAAGAGCTTAGGAATTAATGTGATGCTGCACACATAAGAGAAGACAAAGGTGGATCAGAGAAATCATCTAAGCAACATTAATGTCTTAATTCCTCTTTCTGCTCTAGGAAGACATTGCTAATGATCGTGACAGTCTTTCCCTTTGAGCCTAGATCCAGCCTCAGAATCCTTCTCAAGACACCTCTCCAGGCATCTATTATTAATCAACCAGATTTTGTTCTGAGATGAAATCTACTTGCCTCACCTAAGTTGGAGTTCATAGGAAGGAAAGATTGATTCTTATAGTAGAGAATAGAAAAAGCATTTGAGCTAGCACTTGAAGAGCAGCTAGAATGTCTTCACATTGGGATTTGAGTAACTTTCTCTCCATATGGAAGAAACAAAGTCAGTCATGTCTGAGGTGCCAAAGAAATAGTGTAGTTTGGCTGAAGTCTGTGAGAGTGGAGGTGCGGCTAAAAATATGGCTGAAGCCTTGGATACTACACTAGCATTTGGAAGTTATTAGGAGGATAAATAGAATCACCCACAATATTATACCAAAGAAGTGACATATTTTAGAAACATCATAAACTCTAGGAAGATAGAAAGAGCTAAAAATAAATTAAAATACAAGAAGATAAGTTAAGTAGTCAAAACATACAAGGGAAAGGGTATGAAGTTCTGACAATGAAAGTGAACAATGGCTATTACATTAAAGACACATATTGGC
>NW_012141747.1:2247513-2249967 GCF_000956105.1 Propithecus coquereli
TTTAAAATAATAATGCTAATTGACTTTTATTCTTTATGCCAGAGACCTAAGTAGTAAAAATGGGGAGAAACAAGAGTAAGTCTGATGTATAATAGTTCCCCCTCCATACAATAAAAAGAGCTCTTCTTGCTACAAATTGGCATCACTATTGCAAAAATATGATTTTTGATAAAACAAAAAATGACTACATATTTTGAAAATTGAAACCTAGATTAAAGATAAAATATGATTTTAAAAAGATATATTCTACCAACACATGTAAATTTAAATTGCCAAACAAACTTAAAACGATAATCCTTATAATCGAGCATTAGGAAATATTCAACAACATATGAAGAAGAGCAGTGCTCATTCTGTTAGACATTATTTTCTTCTAAAAAACTTTATTTTGGAAAAAAAACAATCTGCTATATGTAGAGGCAGGAATTGTGAAAAATAAAATTAATAAAGAGCAAGGTTCAGAACTATTTGCATTCATGTCATATTCCATTGTATCTATCTTAACAAATCTTGGCAGAGTTTAATCTTTTTTCCAAAACCTCTTTTTAAAGATTTTATGAAAGTTTAAAATTGGCAATTTTTCTGAGCGCTCATTAAAAAGTGTCTTGAGACTTCTGTGCATTTTTCATAATTGATCCTTTTGAGGTAGATAGGTTAAGTAGCCAGTGCAAGTAAGTTCATCACATGTTGTTTCATCTATTATGTGATTAAAAATCATGAACTTCACTGAAGATAAAAAGTACCCAAGAACTAAAAGCTATCAAATGGCTCTCAGCATAAGGATAGGCTGAAGCAGACAGTGAGAAGTCTTTTAAGTATTCTTGAATCTAGGCGAAGTTACAGCCAAATATGTTTTTCAATGTGAAAAAGAAACTTAAAAATTTTTTTATTGAAATAAAATGCATGTAACAGAGAATTAGCCATTTTAAAAGTAGCATTTAGTACATTCACAATATTGTGCAGCCAAAAATATTCTTTTTTAAAAAATTTTTATTTCCACAGATCTTTAAGCACAGAGTTATTCACCAAATTGTAATACATCACTCTTATAAAGACTTCAATCATTTCAGCTAAAAGAGGCCAAATATCAAACAGCTATCAAGCAGTGACAACTCTTTGTCTTTTCTGATGCCAACAAAGACTTCCAAATCCTTTCAGTGGAAAAAGTCAGCAGAGATCAAAGGGGCTCTTAATGTTACTGCAGAGAAAAATGCATACTCTCTTTACACATTTTAATAAATCAGGAATGCTCAAAAATCTACAGGGTGGATAACGTTCCATAGGCTTTCCAGGAGACAACAGTTAGAATTTCCAGGGTAAATTTGAAAGGTACTAAGTGACATTAGCAGTAATAATTATGTGCTGGTGTTTTTATTTTTTAGTACTATATAATTTGGTCTTGCAATTCTTTGTCAATTAGCAATTTCAAATATAAGACCCAAATATCTGGAAACAGTAATTAAGTGGTACTATAGTTCCTTTGAATATAGACACTCTTGAATACTTATGGGATTTCACCTATTAAAGTAAAGTAGTTTCTCCCCTTCTTCCTTGGATCTCCTGCCAGTGCCTCCTATTGTAGAAGCTAAAAGTCAGCTGGCAAGAGAGCCTGGGACTCCCAGATCCCATACCCCAAGAGAATTTGCAGATTCCCAGCCTTAACAATACAGAGTCAAGCAGAAGAGAGCCCTTACGGATGTGAAAGACAATTGGCCAATAACTGGCACAGCCCACCTTTTGACTACTCAGCATTTATACCCTTTAATACACAAATAAACATCCATTCAACAACAAGCCTCACGCTTCTGCCTTACAAGAAGCAATTATACTTTGCACAAATAAAGATACTCTCACTCTCTCCTGGAAAAGGGGAAACCTAAAATCCCATCAGCCACTGTATCCTACGCTGGGTGATATTAATTCCTGCCTGGATATTCTGTAACCCAAAGACCAAATTGTAAAGTTAATCACCACCTATGCTCATATCAATGTAGACCATGTCTTTGGCCATCTGTCCATCCAGGAAGGCTGGCCCAGGATTTCCCTTTCCTGTTGGCTCTCAGGCATGGTCTGCAGCTGTGCCCTCCTAGCTGATGCCAGCATTTCATAAACTAAGCCCAAGTTTTCTGGGGTTTTTCCTCAATGAGCCGGTCACAGAAAACTCCCCATTAGAACTAGGTTATGGCCGGGCGTGGTGGCTCACGACTGTAATCCTAGCACTCTAGGAGGCCAAGGTGGGCAGACCTTTTGAGCTCAGGAGTTCGAGACTAGCTTGAGCAACAGTGACACCCTGTCTCTACTAAAAAAATAGAAAGAAATTAGCTGGACAACTAAAATATATATATATATATATATAAATTTGCCTTTTGCAAAACTGAAATTTATTTGAAGTTTAAATATTCTCCCTTAGAAATTGATATACGTTTTGGATTCTGGCCCATAATATAACCCTAA
>NW_012141747.1:2259047-2276221 GCF_000956105.1 Propithecus coquereli
AGAACATTCTCCCCGTTCCTCTGGACTATGAAGGCCAGTGGCCGCACAGCAGAAGGACACACCCCTAGAAAATCTGTCCCTCGCCTTCACATGGCATTGCAGGCGCACCCCTGGGGCAGACACTTTAGCCCACAGGCCAAGAAAGCAGAGTGGAGGATGTGGTGGGTGTCTCCTCACACTGGCCCCCGGAGTGCAGAGCCTGAGCTTCACCTGATGCCCTCACGCCCACTCTGCAAAGCTCACTCTGGCTTTAGCCAAAGCCAACAAAAGACTGGGGACCACCTAAGATCAGGGACTGGGGACATCACTCCTTGTCCAGTTCCCTCCTGTGACCTCACGCCCAGGCACCACAAAAACTGCAATGGGGAGGAGCAGCAGCAGAACCCAGATACACTGCCACTCACACGTGGTGCCCCCTTCCCCATTCAGGTGCCCATTCCAGGTCCTCGAGTCCTCTGTGTACCAAGGGCCAGGTTCCTCCCATGTACCAGCTGGATCCTTCCTTACCTGCCTCTCACTGCAGCATGGTCAGGTCCAGGTCCCTCCCACATGCCAACTGCGTTCCTTCTTGCCTGTAGCTCACCGCAGGACACTCCATTCCCAGGAGGTTCCACAGCAGTGCCAGCCACAGTGGCCCGAGCAATGTAGATCCCCAGGGCGCAGTACAGACAGACATGGAGTCCGGAGCCGGAGGAGCCACCAGCCCTCCGACACACTAGCATAGGACCCCGCAGGACCCCGGTGAGAAAATGGCAGATGGAGGCCTGGGCTGGCAATTTATAGCCTCCTATATTCAAATAAGCTGTTCTGGAATACCCATTCTGATTGGATAATATTATCCAATCAGAATTGGTCTGTTAGGTTGCTCTTTTCAAATGGCCTTTGGATTGTATTATCCAATCAGAATCGGACCCTGAGGTTTTTCTAATCCAATCAGAATGTGTACAGAACACCTCATTCCAATGCGGGAGGTCCTAATTGGCCTGCCTATGCTGACATTCGCCTTTTTATCAGCCTAAGCATGCCGGGAGATAGTTTGAATAGGTTCACCTCAGACTCCACGTGGTCCTGTAGCTTCCACCCTGGCTGCCCTGGCTGGGGTCATATTCGCCGGCGCCACCTCAGCACAAATCTGAGCAGGAGGGACCTTGGTTGAACAGCAGGTAAGAAAGGACCCCATGAGAGGTCCCCGTCCTTTGCCCTGAGGAGGCTTCTGGTACCCAAAATGGGAGGTCACAGTGTGTGAGTGGCACCTGGGGTGAGTGGCACTGTGGGTGCATTCTGCTGTTGCTTTCCCCAGAGGGGTTTGTGTGATGCATGGAGCCCGAGGGCTACCATCCACGTGTGAGGACACAGCAGGGAGCTGGATCAGGCATGATGTTCCCAGGCCCTGAACCTGGGTGGGCCCCGGTTCTTGGCCGCCTTCTGCCAAAGCGGAGGGTGGATGTTGCAGAGTGGGCGTGAGGGCATCAGGTGAAGCTCAGGCTCTGCACTCAGGGGGCCGGTGTGAGGTGACACCCACCACATCCTCCACTCTGCTTTCTTGGCCTGTGGGCTGAGGTGTCTGCCCCAGGGGTGCGCCTGCAATGCCATGTGAAGGCGAGGGACAGATTTTCTAGGGGTGTGTCCTTCTGCTGTGCGGCCACTGGCCTTCAAAGTCCAGAGGAACGGGGAGAATATTCTAGGAGGGGCCGCGGGGCAAGGAGAGGAGAGGGGTTCACCGACCCCACCCTAGACAGACCCACACGGGCCCCCAGTCTAGCCCTGCACAGTGCTCCTGGTGTCACCCGCCCCGCGCATGCTGCCAGGCCCTGGGCAGTGGGGAAGAGAGGGGTGACCTGGTGGGTGGCCACGAGGAGCCTGCTCTCTGAAGATAGTCAGCTCCCAAGCAGGGGGCGTGGAGGCACACTCCCATCCCCAGCCTGGCAGCCTAGCGCAGGGAAGCCTTCACCCCGTGGGCCAGCAGGGTAGGGGGACAGCGGTGGCTGGCTCAGCCGACCTGAGGGTGATTACCAGGTGAAGGCGTTGGGAGGGGACCTGGCTCTGGGGTCCCAGGTGTTCTGGTGCAGGGCAGAGGCGGGCCAGGCCCTCACCACGCCCCCCACCCCCGCTTGTGGGCTCCCATGGGCTTGGCACTCTGGCCCAGCCCTCTGCTCCCTGCTGCTCCATGCAGCTAGGGAGGAGGAAGATCCCCATGAGCCCCCTGCCTGAGCCCTGGTAGGAGGCTCCTGGCCTGTGAGTGGAGGAGCAGGAGGCAGCTGCTAAAATTATTACCTAATTTTTTAAAATGTGATTTTCTTTCGGCTGTAGCATGAAAAGTGTTTTTTTGTGTGTGTGTTTTGTTCCTTCAATTTAAAATTGGTATGTTTTAAAACACTCCACCCCTACGTTTGCATGCTTTTTGATTCTTTTTTGAACCAAAATATTGTCTTCTAAGTTATATTTTTGGGGTGTGCATAGCTGGTGTACAGAAATACAATTGACATTTTTATTTTGATTTCATTGTCTGAAAAACCGCGAAACTTATTTACTACCTGGGGCAGATTTTTAGCGATATCCTCAGGATTTTTTACATATGAGATTGTGTCTTGATCATCAAATGGCAATTTTCCTATTTCAGTAGCAATCTGGAGTCCTTTTCTTCATATTTCCTTGCATGATGTTTTTAGCAGAATCCCCCCAGTGCAGGTTGACTAGGAGTGCTAAAAGTAAATGTCTGTCTTGTTCCTAATCTTAGGGGGAAACGTCCTTTCCACTAAGTCTGTTGTTCACTGTAGGCGTTCTGTAGATGCTCTTTATCAGGGTGTGGAAATTCTCTTCAAGTCCTAGTTTGTTTAAGATTTTATTCAGAGGATGCATTTAGCAAAATGCTCTTTTCTGTGTCAGTGAGGTTGTTACAGCTTTAGCCGCCTTAATTCTAGAGAATGCTAAGTTGTTTTAAACAGCTTTGAGATCTAATTGATGTACAAAAACCCCTGCATGTTTACTGTGTTCAATTTCATGCGATTGGATAGATCACCTGTGATACATCACCACAATCAAAATAATACATTTATTCATGTTAAGCGCACGCATCACAACACACACAGGCATATTCATGAAAATGCGGACACTTTTGAAAGTATGGGTGTGAATGATGGATACATTAGTTGTTTTCTTGATGCTACGCAAACTATATATTTGTGGCACAGTCTCACTTGATCAAGGTATATCATCCTTTCTGTATGCTGTTGGATTCTGTTTACTAGTGTTGCGTAAAGGATTTCTTTGTCTGTACTCAAGAGGAATGTCCTACAGTTTTGCTTTACTGTTATGCTTCTGGGTGGTTCTTATAGTGGGTATGGCGTAGTAGATTGAATTGGGAAGGGAATGCAATAAAGCACATAGAGTATATTATGTATTTTTCCAAAGTAGTTAATATGTGTCTTCAATGTAATAGTTTTAAATGTATAGCACAAAGATTCATTAAAAAGAAGGGTGAGTTGGCATATTTACAATTATCCCAGGTAACATCAAAACTATCACGAAATCAATCGGGTATGGAAGAAACATATTACTACAACAAATGCTAACTGAACTTATTATTACCAAGATGGATTAGTTAGGCACATGGACACATGAACAGCAATTTTTGCAGTAACCAACATATACACATTATTTTCAATGACTAGAAAAAAGTTCTTCAGAATTGCATGTTTTTAGGCTCCAAACATGTCAATAATGGCTTGAAAGCACAAATCCTACAGATTGTATTTTCTTTTAATTGTGAAATAAGGTCATTAAATATGAAATGTCTGATTTTGAATTTAAAGTGCACTTAATTATATCTGAAACCAGAAACAGCACAGTTAATAAAAGTATGCTCCCAAACTATAGACAGCTTTACCATCTTAATGGCAGCTTGTTTATGTCAGTAGCGAAGAAGCCTGGAGAGTGAGTGGCAATTACATCGTGAAAGGCGTTTTCCACAGCTTGTTGACAATGGAATGTTTTTCCTTGCAAGTAGTGGTCCAAACCTTGGAAGAAGTGGTAGCCAGTTGGTGCAGGGTCTGGATGACAGAGTTTCCAAGTCCAGCCTCTGTAGTTTGAGCAGCGTTGTTTGTGCAACATGTGGTCGAGCATTATCTTTCAAGAGGATTGGCCTGTCCCTATTACCAATCTCAGCTATATAATCACAGGAATCTTCATCATTTCATCCAGTTGGTTGCAGTAGACATCCGCTATAATTGATTGATTGGGTTTCATGAAGCTGTAGTGGATAATACAAGCACTGGACCAACAAAAACACACCATTAGCTTTTTTTGATGGATATTCAGTTTTGGACTTTGTTTCGGCACTTCATCTTTGTCCAACCATTGTGCCAAAAGCTTGTGCTTGTCAAAAAGAATCCATTTTTCATCACACCTAACAATACGGTGTAGAAATGCTTCACCTTTATATCGTGACAGCAAAGAAAGGCAAGCTTCCAGACGATTTCTCTTCTGATGCTCGTTTAATTCATGTGGAATCCATCTATCCAGCTTCTTTACTTTGCCAGTTTGTTTCAAATGGTCCAGTATTGTTGGAATAGTAATGTCAAATCTTGCTGCAAATGCACTACAGCTTTCAGCTCATCATTATCCTCCTTGGTCTCAGAACACCCATGTGGCT
Organism: Propithecus coquereli; assembly: GCF_000956105.1. Lineage (NCBI taxonomy): Eukaryota > Metazoa > Chordata > Mammalia > Primates > Indriidae > Propithecus > Propithecus coquereli. Next base: position 2,263,699 of record NW_012141747.1, read on the forward strand.
CATTTTCAAGATTAAAATCACCAGAACTTCTCAGATCATCGACGTACTGTGCGTTCATTCATTAGTCACATCTTTCCTAAACACTTGGTTGATATTTTGAGCTGTCTGCACTGCATTGGTTCCAGGACAGAACATATTCAAAATTAACATGAATTTTTTACTTATTCACGGTTCCACAAAAATTGCTCTTAAAAAAATTTGACATTTGACAAGCCAAAATGTGCATTTGCAAGACGGAGGATGTACCTTCACGATAAAAATAAAACAAGAAGTGTCAAAGTGAAATGTCAGAGATATCGACAACTTAATAGTTACGAAAATCAGACATTTCATACTTAATAACCTAAAATACAATTAATTCACTGGTTTGTTTTTACTATTTTAAAACAACAGAAAGGGGCCAGAAATGAGAGCACGTCACGAGATCTCAACAATTATGCAGGGGGGAAAGGCCCAGCCTGGTCAAGATGGGAGCAGATGGCGAGGAGAGAAGGGGATGCACTTGAGAGCTAGTTTGAAGGCAGACTAGGCAGGACAGGGATGGCCTTGAGGATAGCCTGCTGTCCTGTGAGAGAATGTGCCTGGTGAGGACAACACGGAGAAGGGGCCCAGGGACGGGGTCTCAGGGAGATGAACTTGGTTTGGGACATGCTGAGTTGAAGGTTTCTGTAGGTCACCAAAGAGGCAGCTGAATGCCTGCTCCTGGTGCCCAGGAGGGAGGGCTGGGGCTATGGAGAGTGACTAGGGTCTCCACTGCCAGGAGCGGGCAGGCAGTCAAACCAAGGTGTGGGCAGAACGCCCTGGGTGGCCGAGAAGGATGAGTGGGAAAGTCCATGCAGAGCCCCAGGAGCTCAGCTTGATTGAAATAACCAGCTGGGGAAATGAAGATACAAAGGGTCACTGATGAAGACAAGCCTGAGGGGCCGGGAGTTAATCAGAGCATGAGAAGAGAAAGGAGTTTGCAGCGTCAGACTTCACAGAGAAGGCAGGGGAGACGGGATAAAAAGGGTCCAATATTGTCACCCTAGCACTCAAAGAGCTTTACAGTCTGGCTCCAAATTACCCTTACTGCCTCCACATTTCCCAAACTCCTGCGCCCACATCACAACAAATGAGTGGGTTTCCACTAGCACTTACAAAAAGGCAATAGGTCTGAAAATAACAGAGGCCATTGTACATTATAAGCTTCCAACTCTGTGTGTGTGTGTGTATTGGGTGTGTATGTGTGTACATTGTAGGTTTTGATTTTTTAAAAAAATTGAGATATGCTACTGCAACCTGTCATTCCTTTGTGCATGCCTAGAATGCCTTTAGCCCTCTTTTCCACCTGGTAAACTCCTACTTTATCCTCCAAGCCCTACCCAAGTATCGACTCCTCCAAAGAGCCTTCCTTGATCAATGTTGCTTCTGTCCTAAGCACTTAGTCTCTTCCTCAGTCATTCCTTCACCCACATTCCTTGAGTCTTAACGTGTTCCAGGCCCTGTGCCAGGCATGGGGCTACAGTGACAAGGATGAGCACGTGATCTTTGAGGGAAGCACACTTCAATGCATCTCTTCCTTTCTGCCCCCACCCCCTGCCCCTGAGCTGACCTTGGCAGAACCCTTCCCACCCTGAATGATGTCTGGGCTCACTCCCCTCCCCCCTCCCTTAGAACATAACCTCCCTGTGGGAAACATGCTGTCTCCTTCATCTCCATCCCCAGCACCCAGCACAGGGCTTGCATCAACTGAGCACCATGGCTTGGTAAAAAGAACGTGGACTTTGGAGTCAAATAACTCGGTTTGAATCCCAGCTCTGACTCTTAATAGCTTCATGATCCAAGACAGTTTTTAACTGGGGGTTTCCCTTGACTGGGCGCTCCCCCTAGGATACAATTGTATCTGATTCATTCCAAGACCTGGAACCAAGTGTGAATTAATGTTACATGATTTAACAGGACGCACCACAGAAAGCTCTTCTTTGGCAAAGTTTTGTGAACCCAGAATATTTCTCCCTATTTGGCTACCTGTGCCTGGGTCAAGGGAAGAGAAGGGTATCTCTCTTCAGCAGGTGCTGTTCCACTCTCAGCCAAACAGAGCATACCTGGGCAGGTGCAGTCATCCAGGGGTGCCCCCTGCTGGACACAGATGGAGAGGCTGCTTAGATCTCAGGGCCCGCGATAGCTAACATGCATTGAGCCCTGCTACCTACCAGACACTGCTATCACTGAGAGCTCTAGAGAGGTTCAAATTCTGGCTCCACCATGCATTAATATTATGTCTGTGACCTTGGGAAAGTTTCTTAAATTCCACCTTGCCTCAGTGTATCCGTAAACTGTCGATGGTAATGGGTTCTACCTCCTGGGGTTGTTGTGAGGTTTGAGATGCAGCATATGAAGGGCTTAGCACACTACCAGAAACATACCAAGGGCCATTTACACATCTGTAAAATTAAATTAAGGGGGAGGCCCTGGCCACTACTTGATACTGCCACCAGTCAAGAAAGGACATAGTGTTGAAGGTAGTCTCCATTGATGGGACCCTGGGGATGGGATTGTGGAGTCTTCCCATTTGTGGGTGTCCAGTGTGAAGACCTACAGACTTTATCCTGTCGACGCAGAAGGTACCCAAGGTGACTGAGCTGGGCTGTGACCCAGTCCTGTGTGGGTTTCCACAAGTAAGGTGAGCCTCTATTATTTTGTGGCTGTCCAGCATTCCACCCCTGGTGACTGGCACCGCAGTGTCTGCTTGGGGAGCCTCCCACTGTGTGCCAGGCTGGTGGGAGGTTGTGCAGCCTCCAATGGAAGCTCCTCTTCCTCCTGCTGCCTTGAGGCTGTTGGTCTCCAGTTCCTCTCTCTCAGCAAGGGAGCAGGTGGGGCAAGAAGCTGGGACCTACACACCCCATTCCGATGGTTGTGGAGCAGCAGGAACACAGAGACATCCATCTGGTAAAATAAGGGAACAGCCCCTCCCTCTGAACTGTGATCCATGCATAATTTATTGATTACCTACTATGTGGCAGGCTTCCTGGAGGCCCTTTATATTTCTTTGCTGCTGGAGATACTCTTCCCCCAGATAATATGGGTCACCTCTTCAAGCAAGCAGAGTATCATGTCCCAATCACCACCTACAGGGAGGTGGCCCCGAATGGCCTTCCCCTTTGTGGAACTCTCTAGATTTCCTCTTACTCTGGCTTTATTTGTCATCCTAGAATTTATCAGGATCCCCCAATTTTACATTATATATTTATTTTTTGACTTATTTCTGTCTTCCTTACTGCACCGTCGGCCCCACAAAGTAGGGATATGTTTCAGCTCCTTTCCTGGAACAATGCCTTGGCACGTGGGCAGCCCTCAATGGATAACTGTTCAATAAATGAAAAATTGAATGAATGTTAACAGACTTCTCCTAACAACCTCTCTGCATGAGTTTGGACATCTATTAATATTAACTTGTTTTGAAGTTCCTTTTACGGTGACTAATCCTCCATTGGACCCATCCATCTAAAATTTTAGATACTATATTTTTTAGTTGTTGAATTTTCATTTGGTTTCTTTTAGTCTCCACTTATCTCCTGAAGTAACTAATCTCATCCATTATATCTGTTTTAATCCTTAATATAGTGATAATAGTTGTTTATAAGTAGTTATCTTCTAATTCCAAGACCTGGAACATCATTGGGTGTACTTTTAGTGATTGCATTTACTTTTGATTATGGATTACGTTTTAATAAGTGGGTGGTGGTATCTCATTGTGACTTAAATTTGCATTTCCCCAGTGGCTCTAGTGGCTACTGATATTGAAAGTGTCCAATTTTGTCACATGTCTTATAATTCTTTAATTAATTTTGTATAAACTACCTTGGAGATTGAAGCATAATGTTGCATTATTGAGTGCACAGAAAGTGTAAGGCTTTTCTGCTCTATTAGTTAGGATTGAGGACAGACCGACCATTCAACTTTCTCATAGACTTGAGTTGAGGTTGGACTATACTTTAGCTTTAATTATGTTCAGTGTGCCTGTGATTATCTAAACTCACTCTCCATCTCATCTTCTATTTTCTATTTCTTTTAATTTTAAAAAAAAAATTGGCTCTCAGTAAAATTAACTAGTTTTCATCTACATTGCTAAGAACTTGACCAAAACATAAGGTCATGTAACCACCAATACAGTCATGATACAGAACGTCGTGCTACCTCTATGTAGGCCCTGCCTCCTACCCCCACTCCCTAACAATTATTAATATCTGCTTTCTGTTTCTAAATATTTTCTCGGAGAATGTCATGTAAATGGAATCTTACAGTGTGTAGGCTCGGACTTCTTTCAGTTATCATAATGCGCTTGAGATTCATCCATGTTGTTGTTTGTGTCAGTAGTTCATTTTGTTTTATTGCTGAGTAGTGAACCATGGAACAGATGTAACACAATTTGCTTATCATCCTACCTCTTGAAGTATATTTGAATTGTTTCCAGATTTTAGTAATTATGAATAAAGTAAAAATTGTATTAAAAGACAGGTTTTTGCATGAACATACATGTCTTACTTCCCTTCACTAAATGGCAGTAAGTGGGGTTTGCTAAGGTTATAATAAGTGTGTGTTTAAGTTTATAAGACCCTATCAAACCTTTAACCCCAGTGGTTATACAACTTTCCATTGCTAAAGGAAATGTATGAGATTTTCAGTTGTTCCTGCATCCTTGTCAGAACTTGGAATTGTCCTATTGTAAAAGATTTTAGTCATTTTAATAAGTATGTGGTGGTATCTTACTGTGACTTAAATTTGCATTTCCCCAGTGGCCCTAGCGGCTAATCATACTGAACATCTTTGTATGTTTATTTGCCTTAGGTATCTTCTTCGGTGAAGTGCCTGTTCAAGTCTATTCCTTATTTTACAGTTGAGTTATTTTCATATTAATATGTTTTTAAAATTATTTACATATTTTAGATACAATTCCTTTATTTTACAAATTTTATTCTAATTACTGGATTGTCTCTTCATTCTCTTAACAATGTTTCATACAAAGCAGCAATGTGTAATTTAACAGTTTTCTTTTATAGTTTGTACCTTTGTTGTACTAGGTGAAAAATATTTCCCTAACCAAAGGTTATAAGGACTGTCTCTTATTTTTTCTTCTAGAAGTTTTCAGCTTTAGGATTTACATTTAGGTTTGTGATCTATTTCTAGTTAATTTTTCACAGAAGATGTAAAAGTGATATCAAAGTTTACTTTTTAAAAATATATGGATGTCCAGTACTTCCAGCATAATTTGTTGAAAAGACTAATCTTTCTACATCGAATTGTCTTTGCACCTTTCTTACAAAACGGTTGACCATATATGGCTCTATTCTAGATTCTGTTCCTTTGATCTATTTGTCTTTTCTTCTTCTAGTACGACATCATCTTCTTTACCTTTATATTGCAGTAATAACAGGTATCGTGACTCTTGTTTTCTTTGTGGCAAAATTGTTTTGGTTACTCTGGATCCTTTTCCTTTTCAAACAAATATTATAATCAGCTTGTTTATTTTTACAGAAAATCGTGCTGGGATTTTGATTGGAATTGTAATGAATCTATAGATAAGTGTAGAGTTAACTGACATTTTAACAATATTGATTTTTCCACTCCATGAACATGGTGTAGAATCTATTTATTTAGATTGTCTTCAATTTCTATCATTTTTTGTAGCTTATGTTTTAAAAATCCTGCTAATGTTTAGTTAGATTTATAGCTAAGTATTTCATGATTTGTTATTCCTATTGTAAATAATGCTTTTTTTAAAATAATAGAGTTAATTGCTATTATATTGACCTTATGTCATGCATCTTTGCTTATGTTGCTTATCCTGATTTTTTTGTAATTACTTAGTATTTTCTATATACATCATAATGCCATCTGAATATTCATTCATGTTTGTTTATTCTTTTCCAAATAGGACATTCATACCTTTTTCTGCTCTTAGTGGGGAAGGCATTGAGTCTTGATTTGTTAACTATTATGTTAGCTGCAGGTTTTATTGTGGATAACCTTTATCAGGTAAACAAATTTATAATTCCTAGAGAGATTTTATCTTTTAATCTTGAATTGGTGTTGAGTCTTGTCAAAAGCTTTTTCTGTGTCTCTTAGGATGGTCATATTGTTTTGCTTATATTGTTTCTTGTTTTGGTTGATTATATTGATTTTAAGAAATGTTTCCTATCTGGGATAAACCACCACTTGATCATATTGTATTATCCTTTGTACAAATACTACATGTGAGAAGATTGTTTTTCCATATTCGTGAGGGATATTTGTATACAGTGTCCTTTCTTTTAGTATCTTTGTCTGGTACTGGCATTTGTGTAAGGATGGATGCATAAATGAGTTGGAATGGCCTCCACGTCTTCTATTTGCCGGAATTGTTTCTATAAATGTTGTTTTTATTTCTTCCTTAAATGTTTGGTAGACTTTTCCAGTGAGAACATCAGAACATTTTTCCTTGGAGTATAGCAAACTATTAAATAAAAACACAATTTCTTTAATAGATTAGGGATATTCAGGTTTTTTTGAGGAATTTTGGTAGTTTTTGGCTGGCAAAGAATTGGTCCATTTAATCTAAATGGTGGAATTTATATGCACAAAGTTGTAACAGTGCATTCTCTTACTGTCCTTTCGTTTTCTTCAGAGTCTGTGATGATGTCTCATCCTTCCTTCCTGATACTTGCAATTTTTGCCTTGGCTCTTTTTCTCTTAGTCAGAATGGTGTGAAGTTCATTTGTTTTTATTGAGATTCTGAAGATCCAGCTTTTGGTTACTCTTATTTTCTTCTCTTTGTTTTCCTTTTTCAATATCACTGATTTCCACTCTATTTGTTCTGTGCTTCTGCTTACTTTGCATTTAATTTGCTCTTGTCATAAGAGTTTCCAAGGTGGGATCATGGGTCATTCAATACAAACATTTCTTCTTTTATACTACAAACATTTGATGCTGTAAATACCCCTCTAAACACAGACTTAGCTGCCTGCTGAATATTTCAATATGATCTCTTTTAATTTTAATTCTGTTACAATATATCCTAATTTTCCATTTGCTGAAGAGACTCTCCTTTCCCCACTGGATGTCCTGGCACCCTTGCCAGAAAGCATTTAACCATCCATGAGCAGGTTTGTTTCTCAGCTCAGTATTCTACTCCATTGCTCTATAAGTCTGTCCATGCCAGCACTACCCTGTTTTGATTATTGGAGCTTGTAATGAGTTTTGAAAACAGGACATGTAAGACCTCTAAGTTTGTTCTTTTTCAAGATTGTTTTGTTTATTTGGGGTCCTTTGAGATTTCACGTGTCTGATACTTCGCTAAATTTGCATTAGTTCTCACAGTTCTTTCGCGGAATCTTAAGCGTTTTCCACATATGGGATCATGTCATTTGCAAACTGATAACTTTACATCTTCCTTTTCAATTTGAGTGTCTTTTATTCCTTTCTCTTGCCTAATTGCTCTTTCAGTTATTGGCATCACCAGATGACATGTGTACGCATTGTGTGTCCAAAAATATCAACTAATCACAGGATTTTTTTTTTTTTTTTGAGACAGAGTCTCACTGTATTGCCCGGGCTAGAGTGAGTGCTGTGGCATCAGCCTAGCTCACAGCAACCTCAAACTCCTGGGCTCAAGCGATCCTCCTGCCTCAGCCTCCTGAGTAGCTGGGACTACAGGCATGCGCCACCATGCCTGGCTAATTTTTTCTATATATTTTTAGTTGTCCAATTAATTTCTTTCTAATTTTAGTAGAGACGGGGTCTCGCTCTTGCTCAGGCTGGTTTCGAACTCCTGAGCTCAAACAATCCGCCCGTCTCGGCCTCTCAGAGAGCTAGGATTACAGGCGTGAGCCACCGCGCCTGGCCAATCATAGGATTTTTGATACATTAGTTTATTAAATCATATACAAAACAAAAACAGTACTAGTTTTTATAATTGTCCATGTATTTGTTGCTCCATGAATTACTATAAATGTGTTTGCAGACAGAATTTGTCTTAGGAGTTTTGCAGAGCTTTGCCCAGAAGAAATATGTGAACGTGTTTAGTTTGCATTTCATATGCTGTTGCACTCGGAAGGGCGTCTCTGAAAGACAGTAGCGGCTGTATCCCACAAGGCGCCGCATTTCTCAGACCTAAAGGTTTGGATTTGCTTTGTAAAGCAAAGCGAATCTGTTAAAAACTACAGGATGACATCTGACAATGGAGTGCCCCCCGGAACAGACAGCTGCCCAAATAGCTAAAAGCAATTCCTGTTTAAACACTCCGGACTACCTGTCTCCATTCCCAATAACCTAATAAATATGGAGCCAATATATCTCTGTTTAACCCCTCTGTTAAGTGATAAATTTACCTTAGAACTTAGAAGTTAATCTTTGAAAGATTTTATAACCATTTGTTCACGTAGATAGAATTAGTTAAAGGATCTGTAGAAGCCTTTTGAAAATCTGTTAACCTAAGAGGAACTACCTGCTGTTATGTAAATCTGTTACCCCTGGCAACTAATCACTGTTCCCTATAAGTTACCATGTAAGACTTCATTTGGGGCTTTTTGAGATCCACGGAGAAGATCTGGGGCCCCTGAGATCCTGCTTTGCCTATAATTTTTATAAACTTAAAAATTTCTTTTATTTTCCATTTTTCTCTATTATTTTCTTATCCCTTGCAACTCTACCAAAGGGACCCAGTTTTTTGCTGGGAGCTTAGCTACCTCCCTGCATGTATTTACCTTTACCAGAGGTCTTTATTTCTTCGTAACACTTCGAGTTCCTGTCTAGCGTCCTTTCTTTTCAAGCGAAAGGACTCTGTTCATTGCAGGCAGGTCCAGTGGTGTCAGCTTTTGGTTATCTGGCAATGTCTTAATTTCTCCCTCATTTTTGAAGCACAGTTTGTGGGATATAGGGTTCTTGGTTGACAGGCGTTTTTATTTTTTCTTCCAAGACTGAATATTTCAACCCACTGACTACTGACCTCCAAGGTTTTTGATGACAAATATGATGATCATGTGGGGAAATTTTGATGACAGGTATCTTTCTGGCAGCTCTATAGATGTCAATAATGAACCTTATTGTGTATCACACACCACAGAACCCATTTTTATAGTATCACGACGTCAGCTATGTTGTAGCATAACCGTGACACTAATCAGAATTTAAAGAAAAAGAAATTGAACATTTCAAGTATAGACATTATGAGGTCTTTAAAAGCCTAAAGTTATTACAGATTTTCAAATTATAAATGGAAAGGTCCCTGAAGCATTGTACAGGTGTAAATTTCTAATAAACTAAATATCAATCTCCATAGCCATGTGAACAAAAAACACTTGTTTTCTGTAAAGAGGAAAATGTTCTTGCAACCAAAAGAGGAAAAAAAACCACTGTAGGTTATACCCAGCCATGATTGGCCCATTTCTTGCTCTGACCTCACAAAGATCCATTGTTATGAAATTACTACCACCTATATAAGCCCCTGTCTGGGCCTGGTATTTCAGTCCTTGTTGACCGGGAAGCTGCTTTTTAGTGACCTGTGGAGTTTGACCGTGGAGAGACTGCTTTTTCCTTCTTAGTTAGCATTGGTAGTGTAGTTAGCATAGTTAGAGGTGACCATGGAGCAGGCCTTGGCCTCCAGTTCATCCATTGAGGAATTTAACAATTGTAAGCTCCTCAAGACAATTGGCTCTGGCACCTTCAGCAAGGTGATGCTGGCTCAGCACCTTCCTACTGGGACCCAGGTGGCCATCATAATTATGTCCAAGAAGACCCTCCTCAGCCTGGAAAGTGTCAATATGGACATCAAAGCCATGAGGGCCCTGAATCATCTGAACATCCCTAAGCTTATGGACATCATCGAGAATGAAGACATCCTCTGCTTAGCAACAGAATACGCCAGTGGTGGAGACCTTTTCTGGCATATAGCGAGACACCACCCCCTGAACAAGGAGGAGGCCTGGCCAAATTCCAACAGATCCTTGCTGCGGTGCAGTACTGCCACAAGAACCACATCATACACTGGGACCCGAAGCCCCCAACAGTCAACTTGATGAGCATGAGAACATTAAACTGCCTGACTTCAGCTTTGCCATGACTTTTAGTGAAGGGGAGAAGCTGGACACCTTCTGCGGAACTCCTTTTTGTCCCCCAGAAATGTTCCTGGGTGAGGAATATATGGGACTGGAGGTGGACGTGTGGAACCTGGGTGTTGTCTTCTACACCATGACAACCGGGCATATTACATTTGATGGTGACAACTGGCAAGAACTTAAAGTAACATCACCCATGGAAGGTATGAGACACCTGCTTTCTTTTCTGAAGAACTGAAAACACTTTTGAGGAAGTTCCTAACACTGACCCCCTGGAGAGGCCGACCCTCCCTGAAATTCCGAGGGATGTTTGGATCAAGGGGCAGGAGACACCAGAGGAGACCAGGAGAGCCACAGTGCCCGCCAGTCCTCTACGCAGCCTGCAGATGAGTCCCAATCCCAGCGTAACCCCCCACCATGGCCCCAGAGCCTCCCCGTCCACCCACAGCACCAGCAGCCATGGGGAAGACAAGTAGGAGACACCTCTCTCCAGGCTGGGCAGCCAGATGGGAAGACCTCGATCTCTCCCTCTGAAGAGGGCCAGGGCCAGAAGGGGCTCACTAGGAGATATGCCAACTTTATGTTAAGAATGTGCTGTCCCCTGCCTGCCCAAAAGATCTGCTGCAGATGGCTAAGCAAGGTGGTGCCAGTGAATGTGGACAGCTGAGCAGCAAGGCAAGTATATGGGGCAGTCTAGCCACGCTTCCTCTGTCTTATTTTATTTATTACAGTTTTGCTGATATTACTTTTAACAGACAAGTCACAGATGGATACATGTACGGCGTACGATGTGAAGTTTCTGTATATGTGCATTTTGTGGAATGGTGACGTAAAGCTAATTAACATATCCGTCACCTCAGAAAGGCAAACGTAGCATGATGTCACTTACATGTGGAATCTGCAAAGCTGACCTCATAGAAGTACAGTAGCCTGATAGTAATGAGAGGCTAGGGGATGGCAGAGGGAGGGCGTTGGTAGTTGGTCACAGGGCACAGAGTTTCAGACAGACAGGAGGAAGAACTCCTGACATCTGTTGCACAGCAGGGTGCAAGAGTCGATGGGAATGTCCCGCACATTTGAAAATACCAGAGAATCCCCTTCAAATGTCTCCTTGCCTTTACAATAGAGAGAGGGAAGACCTTGAGCTCCCCAGATGCTGACAACACGGAGTGTGAGGTCCTCCAGGGGTGGGCTCACAGCTCCGGGTGAGACTCGCTCAGAAGCAGCCCGTGGCCTTCAGAGAGGCATCCGAGCCACAGTACAGTGAGCTGCAGCACGGCCTGGAGCCCTGGGGACAAGAGGGCCCCTCCACCCCCACTGGGTCCCCTTGGTTTCCCAGTGTGGATTTTCTTTATGCTTAACAGCCCAGTGAGCAGTCTCTCAGTGCCACTGTCCTTCAAATCTATCCCTGGCTCGCACCCCTTTAGCAATGCCTGTTAAGGTTTTTTTTTGTTTTTGTTTTTGTTTTTTAATGTCATCACATGTTATGATCCAAATATGGGAGATTCAAATACATTTGAATACATTTTGGGAGGTAACTTTATTTCTAGGGACCCATAGTTCCAACTCTCTGGAAGCTTTCATCCTTCTGAGCTCTTCTGAACTTGCAAGCTGCTCATTAAATTGGCTGACCTATGTTCCTGGCTCATTTTTACTACAAGGTCTCAATAGATCATTTTGTTAAGGAGATAGAATATTCCAGATTGGTATTCTCTTGCCTTTCAGTTCTTTCTTGAGAACAGATGGGTGTTGAAGGATCATTCAAACATGTCTTGTGTTCTTAGTTGACTTTCTGTAGTTTCCAGAGCAGAAGACACAAAGTGGAAACTGAATTGCACTGTGTCCTAGATTCTACAGTTTCTAGTTATGAATCCTTGCCGTGCGAACCAGGAGGAAAAGCTGAGTGGAAAACTGACTATATTTGAGTCTATTGCTTTATTTTATATTGCTTTAATTCACTGAACAATTTTGAAGGGCATATTCTATTTGATTTAGTGAGAAGTAGTGTGAGCATTCTCTTTTGTCTAGGGTAATAACAAATTTGTTCAGAGGGTAATCGCTGTGAAATCCTGTATCATTGCTATCGATGCTTCTAAGTACAAAAGAGGCAAAGGGAAGATTTGGAGGAGGAGCATCTTAAATTTTGAAAATGATAACTTTTTCTGTTGTTTTGCTTTGGTTTTAATTTAGTGGTTGTATATATGAAGAAAAGTGTGTGCAAAATAATGACATAGAATTTGACAATAAGGGCTTCTTTGGGTAAAATAAGAAAAAATTACAATGGATGAAGGGATTTACTTATATTTGCTGTGGAAAAATTTATTGTGATAGCAAATTGTAACATTTTTTCAAGACTAAAAGTGTTGTATTTAAAATCGGGAAACCTACAGAACAGGGTTATCAAAAAGGCAAAATGAGAATTTCCTCAAGGCTTAGTCTGATTGATTAGTCCA
>NW_012141747.1:2276681-2282068 GCF_000956105.1 Propithecus coquereli
AAATATAAGTAAATCCCCTCATCTATTGTATTTCTTTGTTATTTTACCCAAGGAAGCCCTTATTGTCAAGTTCTATGTCATTATTTTGCACACACTTTTCTTCATGTATACAACCACTAAATTAAAACCAAAGCAAAACAACAGAAAAAGTTATCATTTTCAAAATTTAAGATGCTCCTCCTCCAAATCTTCCCTTTGCCTCCTTTGTAAGCAGAAGCATCGATAGCAATGATACAGGATTTCACAGCGATTACCCTCTGAACAAATTTGTTATTACCCTAGACAAAAGAGAATGCTCACACTACTTCTCACTAAATCAAATAGAATATGCCCTTCAAAAGTGTTCAGTAAATTAAAGCAATATAAAATAAAGCAATAGACTCAAATATAGTCAGTTCTCCACTCACCTTTTTCTCCTGGTTCACACGACAAGGATTCATAACTAGAAACTGCAGAATCTAGGACGCAGTGCAATTCAGTCTCCACTTTGTGTCTTCTGCTCTGGAAACTACAGAAAGTCAACTAACAAGACAAGACACGTTTGAATGATCCCTGTTCTCAAGAAAGAACTGAAAGGCAAGAGAATACCAATCTGGAATATTCTATCTCCTTAACAAAATGATCTACTGACACCTTGGAGTAAAAATGAGCCAGGAACATAGGTCAGCCAATTTAATGAGCAGCTTGCAAGTTCAGAAGAGCTCAGAAGGATGAAAGCTTCCGGAGAATTGAAACTATGGGTCCCCAGAAATAGTTACCTCCCAAAATAATTCAAATGTATTTGAATCTCCCATATTTGGCTAGTCACATGTGATGACATTATAAAACAAAAACAAAAGAAACCAAAACAGGCATTGCTTAAGGGGTGCGAGCCAGGGATAGATTTTAAGGACAGTGGCACTGGGTTTCTGCTCTCTGGACTGTTGAGCATAAAGAAAATCCACACTGGGAAACCAAGGGGACCCAGTGGGGCTGGAGGGGCCCTCTTGTCCCCAGGGCTCCAGGCCGTGCTGCAGCTCACTCTACTGCGGCTCGGATGCCTCTCTGAAGGCCACGGGCTGCTTCTGGGCAGCTCCCACCTGGAGCTGTGAGTCCACCCCTGGCAGACCTCACACTCCGTGTTGTCAGCATCTGGGGAGCTCAGGGTCTTCCCTCTCTCCATTCTAAAGGCAAGGAGACGTTTGAAAGGGACTCTCTGGTATTTTCAAATGTGCAGGACATTCCCATTGACTCTTGCACCTCGCTGTGCAACAGATGTCAGGAGTTCTTCCTCCTGTCTGTCTGAAACTCTGTGCCCTGTGACCAACTACCAATGCCCTCCCTCTGCCATCCCCAGTGTCTCATCACCATCAAGCTACTGTACTTCTATGAGGTCAGTTTTGCAGATTCCACATGTAAGTGACATCATGCTGCGTTTGCCTATCTGCGGTGACAGACATGTTAATTAGCTTTATGTCACCATTCCACAAAGTGCACATACACAGAAACTTCACATCGTACCCCATACATGTATCCATCTAATAGACCTGTCTATTAAAAATAATATCAGCAAAACCGTAATATATAAAACAAGATGCAGGAAGCTTGGCTAGACTGCCCCACCCACATACTTGCTCTTGCTGCTTCAGCTGTCCATATTCACTGTCACCACCTTGCTTAGCCGTCTGCAGCAGATCTCTCAGGCCGGCAGGGGACAGCACATTCTTAACATAAAGTTGGCAAATCTCCTAGCGAGCCCCTTCTAGCCCTGGCCCTCTTGAGAGGGAGAGATTGAGGTCTTCCCATCTGGCCTGCTCAGCCTGGAGAGAGGTGTCTCCCACTTGTCTTCCCCATCCTGCTGGTGCTGTGAGTGGACGGGGAGGCCCTGAGGCCATGCTGGGGGGCTACACCGAGATCGGGACACATCTGCAGACTAAACCAAGAGAAGCTTGGAGATCAGCACCAAGGGTAGGTGGAGCAGTTAAATTTCCCCTCTGATGCATCTCGGACTGCTGGTGGGCTCTCGAGCTACTGGACAGACTTTCCGACACCAGCCCAGAGACGGCTGCCTCCAGCGAGCAGTGAACCTCTTGTGGACAGGGCACCGGTCTCCCAGCTCCCTCGGACACATCCTACCCCACAGACCCGAGCCGATACGCAAGCACCATATTCCTTCACTCCCCCTTTCTCCTCCCCTACCCGTGGCTGCTGACAAAGACAATTTAGCATTCACAGGGAATAGGACCTTTCCTCTTGGGGCCCTGCAATGGACTGAGTGTTACTCGGAGTGTGATCTCCCTACCCGCTGGCCCTCCCTGGTGCTGCTTGCCTGGTGATTCCAGTAGAGCAGGGCAAACCCCAGGACAGAAAGACATTGATCCAGCTTGGGCACCCCGTGGGTGACTGGAGATCAGCATTCTTCCCCCTGGGAGGGTCAAGGATTAATCTACAGGGCCTGGAAGATAGGCGAGCAGGTCAGATCCTGTACACCCAGGTCTTGATCACATTTCCTGGGGGCAGAGATAGAATATGTGTGAACTAGTCTACTGAGGTGTATGTGCCTTCAGGGGCAGATCAGAGTGCATCCTAGCTGCAGCATGCTTGAGAGGCAACCCTCCTCTCATGGGAGGGCCATGCTCCCAGCTCATGCTGTGATCCTGGGCATCACAGTCAGGGCAGCTCTGCTGGCTTGAGGTCCTGCATGCTGGCAGAGGTCCAGGAAAAACCACGGAATAGGGGAGGCTGGAAAGTAGCGACCTGCTCCAGACTGCCAGTCTGCAAGTCTCAGAAAGCCCCACCTCCACACGCAGACTTTTTGGCTGAGTGGGGCCATTTCAGTCCCTCCCTGACAGCTTTGCCCAGAAGCAGAGAATAGATCTTTGACCCCTGCTAAAAGCATCTGTGGAGCTTGATGGCAAGGCTCGCCCAACCCAGCCCTGCCAGCCTTACTCCCCCAACTCACCCCGCTCAGGTGGAGAATAAGAACACACCTGGAAGTCCCAGACTCCCACCCACCACCTGAGGCACTAAAGTGCCTCTCCAGAGGAAAGAAAGCTGGTTACAGGACACAAAAACAACATTGTAGCTTGCTCCAGCAAGCGCCACCTACTGCAGGGAGGTCAATTTGCATGCCCTTTTGCCACATTTACTGACTCATCATACAGGGTGTGGTCAAATCTCACCCACAAGTATCTCCTTCTAGCTCAGAGACTAAACTGGGCATGTAATCATCTAAGTGAAAATCCAAAGGTAAGAAGCAACGGCTGCTCCAGATGCGAAGGAATCAGTGAAAGAACACTGGAAGTATGAGAATCAAACTGAAAGGACACCTGCAAAAGGGAACACCTCCTGTCTAGCAATGGATATCAACCAAATACAAAACACTGAAATGACAGAAGAATGTTAAACATGGACTGTAAGAAAACTCAATGATATGCAAGAGAAAATGGATACCCAACACAAAGAAACCACACACACACAAAAAAAATCTTGGACTTGGAAGAAAAATTCACTAAAGAAATTGAAATATTAAAGAAGAATGAAACAGAAGATAAAAAAGACACAAGTTATCAAAGTCTGTGGGACAACTAAAGAAGTCCTGAGAAGAAAATTTATATCCATAAATGCCTACATCCGAAAGACAGAAAGATTACAAAGCAACAATCTAATGAATCATCTCAAGAACTAGAAAATGATGAGCAAAGCAACCCCACACCCAGCAGAAGAAAAGAAATAACCAAGATCAGAGCAGAACTAAAAGAAATTGATAATTAAAAAACTGTATGGAAGATTAATAAAACAAAAAGTTGGTTATTTGAAGATCAATAAAATTGACACAGCTTTCACTAGATTAACCAGAAGCAGGAAAGAAAGGACTCTAATAAGCTCAATCAGGAATGAAAAAGGAAAAATTACAATTGATACAACAGAAATACAAAATATCATCTGTGTATACTACAAAAACCTCTATGCACATAAACTTGAAAATGTGGAGGAAATGAACAAACTCTTAGAAATACACAGCCTCCCTAAGCTCAATCAGGAAGAAATAGTGTTTCTGAAGAGACCGATATCAAGTCCTGAAATGGAAGCAGCAGTAATAAACCTTCCTAAAAAGAAAATTATGAGACCAGATCGTTTCACACCCAAATTTTACCACACCTACAAAGAACTGGTGTGTATCCTGCAGAAATTATTCCACAACATCAAGAAGGAAGGAATCCTCCCCAACATGTTTTGTGAAGCCAACATCACCCTGATACCAAAGCCAGGAAAGGACTCTAGAAAAGAACAAAACTACAGACCAATATCCGTTATGACTGTATATGCAAAAATTCTAAATAAAATTCTAACAAATCAAATTCAGCTGCTCATCAAAAAAATAATCAATCATGACCAAGTGGGCTTCATCCCAGAGATGCAGGGATGGTTCAACATACACAAATCTATAAATGTAAGTCACCACATAAATAGAAGTAAAAACAAAAACCATATGATCCTCTCAATAAATGCAGAAAAAGTATTCAACAAAATTGAGCACCCTTTTATCAGTACGCTTAACAAAATAGGCATAGATGGGACCTACATAAAAATGATAAAAGCCATATATAACAAATCCATAGCCAAAATCATACTGAATGAGGAGAAACTGAAAGCATTTCCACTTAGAACTGGCACCAGACAAGGTTGCCGTCTATCACCATTTCTATTCAACATCGTGCTGGAAGTCCTAGCCAGAGCAATCAGACAAGAGAAGGAAATCAAGGACATCCAAATGGGGGCAGAAGAGGTCAACTATTGCTCTTTGCTGATGATATGAATTATGTCTAGTAAACCCCAAAGATTCTGTCATGAGACTACTGGAATTGATAAATAAACTGAGGAAAGTCTCAGGTTCAAAATCAATGTACAAAAATCGGTAGCATTCCTATACGCCAACAACAGTAAAAGGGAGAACCAAATCAAAGACTAGATACCCTTCACAACAGGAACAAAGAATATAAAATACTTAGGAATATATTTAGCTAATGAGGTGAAAGACCTCTAAAGGGAAAACTACAAAAACTGAGGAAGGAAATAGCAGAAGATGTGAAGAGGTAGAAAACCATACCAAGCTCATGGGTCAGTAGATTCAGTAGAATCAACACTGTTAAAATGTCTACACTACCCAAAGTGATCTACAGATTCAGTGTAGTCCCCCTTAAAATACAAACATCATTTTTCATGGATCTAGAAAAAATAATTCTACACTTCATATGGAACCAGAGAAGACCACATATAGCAAAAGCAATCTTAAGAAAAAATAACAAATTGAGAGGCATCCATTTACCAGACTTCAAGCTATACTACAAGGCTATAGTAACTAAAACAGCACAGTAATGGCACAAGAACAGAGACACAGACCAATG
>NW_012141747.1:2286898-2287902 GCF_000956105.1 Propithecus coquereli
TGTCTTCCTATAATAACTCACAGCCTCTAACCTCCCACAAAAGCTCCTAGGATTCCTATGTGAATAGACCCTTAGGAGCCCAGCTGGGTCTCTTGACAAGTCTGATTATACCCAGGGCTCATGGTGAGTTCAGCACCATCTCAAGCTGGGGCTCTGCTGTGCTTTAGTAAATCAAGGCACAATCAGAGTATTTCAAATTTTGATTCTGTGGACTTTTAACCAACAGAAAATACCAGAGATATAACCTGACTACTCTTTTGTCATGGCTTCAGGTTTCTTCTAAAAGCCAGTCAGAATTTGCAGTTCACAAATACCCCACACCAAAATGTAACTATTGAGTTACTGTCACCAACACCTGACATGGAGGGCTGGTTATTGTGAAGCCACAGGCTTGATTAAGGCCTTTAGATAACTGAAGTTGTCATGAACCTTTGTGGTAATAAAAATACATCTCTTAACTCCAACAGAAACACTCATCTCTACACAAAGTCATGGAAACTAAACAAACTACTGCTGAAGGATTATTGGGTCAAGGAGGAAATTAAGATGGAAATCAAAACGTTCCTTGAACTAAATGAAAAAGGGCATACAAGTTATCAAAATCTGTGGGACACAGCTAAAGCAGTCCTGAGAGAAAAACTTACAGCCATAAATGCCTACCTCCAACAGACAGAAAGATCACAAATTAACAATCTAATGAATCATCTCAAAGAACTGGAAAAGGATGAGCAAACTAATCCCAAACCCAGCAGAAGAAAAGAAATAACCAAGATCAGAGCAGAACTACATAAAATCGATAATAAAAAAATGATATGGAAGATTAATAAAACAAAAAGTTGGTTCTTTGGAAAGTTAAACAAAATTGACACGCCTCTCACTAGATTAACCAGAAGCAGAAAAAAAAGGACTCTAATAAGCTCAGTCAGGAATGAAAAAGGAGAAATTACAACTGATACCATGGAAATACAAAATATCTATGAATACTATAAAAAGGTTTACACATA
>NW_012141747.1:2288064-2289017 GCF_000956105.1 Propithecus coquereli
AGGCTAGACATTAGATGGGTCTCCAGCAAATTTTGGGGTGCCAATAATCTGTTTTTTAATCTGGGTACAGGATATAGGATGTATTCAATATGTGGAAAAAATTATTGTCAATTTTATATCAGTGTGAATTATAGCGAAATAAAAATTTTTCCATTTAAAATTATCAGATCGCATATCAAGCCCAGGATGAAAGAGGGGCCTTGAGCAGGTTGTGCCTTCCCCAGGAAAAGCAAGTTCACACTGAACATGTGGTCCTCACTGTATGGAGAGGCTGCCACCGGGCTCTAAGCAGTGCAGAGGCATCAAGGTGAGAGCCGAGGCCCAGGTCTCCACCACGCACCTGGTGAGCTACGAACAGGGCCACAGCCACCTGAGTGCCAGGATCACCATTGCTGCCTACCTGCCCCTCAAGGTGAGTCAGGGGCCCTGTCCTTCACCACCCACCCCGCCCACTCCTTCCCAGATGCGAATTAATCACTTGCTGTGACGAATCTGTATGAAAACCTAATTGTTCAGAATGGCTGTACAGCAAAGGGCACAAAAGTGCTTGATGAATTTTATATATGAAAACACCATGTGTAACGACAGTCCAGATCAAAATATTGAACATTTTCAGCACCCGAGAAGATTCTACCATGCTTCCTCCTAGCCACAATCTCTCGGCACCCAGATGTAATAATGATCCTGATTTCTACCCTCATGGATTAGCTGTGCCTGTTCCTAAACTCTGTGTGAGTGGAACAATACACCACGTACCTTCTTGTATCTTTTCTGTGTGTGAGACTCACCCATGTTGTTACACGCAGCTGTAGTTCGTTCTATTTCATTGCTGTGCAGTGTTCCATTCCTTGCAAATGTTCCCACTGATGTTTCCATTGCTTTGCCTTGGTCATTACATGTGCCCTTTTGGAAACAAATGACTTTATTTATTTAGAGCAGTTACAGGTGCACAG
>NW_012141747.1:2291163-2291657 GCF_000956105.1 Propithecus coquereli
GTTGTGGCTTTAAAATGGCTGCTACTAACAATAATATTCACACTAGCACTGCTGTTTCCCAAGCACTCGTCATGCATGAGAACACAGGAAGACGCTCTATTGGTCCTTGTCTCACTGCAGCTGCACAACAGCTCTGAGAAGTACAAGTTCTCGTGGCCTTTTTTCCAAGGAGGAAACTGAGGCTCAGAGAGGGCTGACTGCCCAACGTCACATGGCAAATAGCTGCACAGTCAGGTATGTGATGACGCTCTCTCTGTGCCCACGACATTCCCACTTCCCAGCACGGTCTGGCCGGAAGTCCCCGACCTGCCTGCCTTCCAGCCCAGGGGAGAGCGAGTCCCTGCAAAGCCACCCTCACAGTGCATTGAGCGGGAGCCAGCCAGAGCCTCAGCTGCTTCACCTGCAAGATGGGCAGTTACACCACTCACCTGGAGGACAGCTGTGAGCCTTGGCCAAGCACAAGTATTAATAAAAGGTCTTGCAATTTACAAAGT
>NW_012141747.1:2291707-2292222 GCF_000956105.1 Propithecus coquereli
AATGTGGGGATTGAAACTTGGTTGTGGCTTTAAAATGGCTGCTACTAACAATAATATTCACACTAGCACTGCTGTTTCCCAAGCACTCGTCATGCGTGAAAACACAGGAAGACGCTCTCTTGGTCCTTGTCTCACTGAAGCTGCACAACAGCTCTGAGAAGTACAAGTTCTCGTGGCCTTTTTTCCAAGGAGGAAACTGAGGCTCAGAGAGGGCTGACTGCCCAACATCACATGGCAAATAGCTGCACAGTCAGGGTATGTGATGACGCTCTCTCTGTGCCCACGACATTCCCACTTCCCAGCACGGTCTGGCCGGAAGCCCCCGACCTGCCTGCCGTCCAGCCCAGGGGAGAGCGAGTCCCTGCAAAGCCACCCTCACAGTGCATTGAGCGGGAGCCAGCCAGAGCCTCAGCTGCCTCGCCTGCAAGATGGGCAGTTACACCACTCACCTGGAGGACAGCTGTGAGCCTTGGCCAAGCACAAGTATTAATAAAAGGTCTTGCAATTTACAAAGT
>NW_012141747.1:2292272-2325013 GCF_000956105.1 Propithecus coquereli
CTCCATCCGTGTGCGGGACACAGCCAAATTCAAACTCCCCACTCCCCACCACACCTGTCTGTGACCTCATCTCCTCCCTGAGAGCCACACTGGCCTCTTTGCCTCCGGGCTCTTGAACTAGCTATTCCCTCCGACTCAAATGCAAGTCCCCAGATAGTCTACTTCCTTGCCTGTTCAAAACTCACCTTCTCAGACAGGCCTCTCCTGACCACCCAAAATAAAATGCCTCCTCCTGCCATCTCTGCCCTCTCATCTTGCTTTATTTTTTCATCCTAGCATTTACTACTCTATGACAATAGATTCTATATACATTCTGTTATTTGTCAACTGCCTTCCCCCAGAATGTCAGCTCCGTAAAGGCAAGTACCACGTCTAATCCCAGTGGCTAAAACAGTATCAGACACATAAGTAGGTGCTCAATAAATATTTGGTGAATGAATGAATGCATGGATTTCCAACCCTTTCTTTCAGCTGGTACGGTGATCTCACTGGGAAAATGTCCAACTTTGTAGCAATGACCAGCTTTTCACTCATCCATTCACCCAACCATCCTTCCAAATAACTATTCATGCATCCATCCAGCCATCTATCCAACTAGCCATATCCAACTAGCCAAGCATCTGTCCAAACAGCTGCTAATATCTATTCATCTAACCATCAATCCATCCATCCATTGATCTATCCATCCCTATAACCGTTCATTCAACCACCCTTCCACATACTATCTATCTACGTTTCCAATATCTATCCAGCACCCATCCATCCTACCACTCAGCCATCCACCCATCCAAACCAATCCCCCAGTTGTTCCACCTCCTATTCTGGGGCCCACAGTCCCTACACTCTCCTCTACCAAATCCAGTTCATGCCGTCGTGTTTACATGCAGTAATTCACTCCTCTCCCTCCGTCATCAGAATGTGAGCCCCTCACAAGCAGAAACTGTCTCTTATTTATCTCTAATTTCCATGCCTAAAACAGAGCTGACATACAGTAGGTGTCAGCAAATGTCTGCTGAATGAATATGTTTTTCCTTTTCCCTTCTTCACTTGTTCGGCATTTCCTCCTAGACTGCCATGATGCCAGTTTTTGGTCATCTGTTGGTCTCTAAAATCTTGCACCTGACAAAAGAAGACACTATAAATACTTAATGAATGAATGAGTGAATGAATGCTCAAAAGAGAAGAAGGATAGCACAAGTGTAGACTCTTGGAGCCAGACTGCCTGGATTCATAGCCTGGTTCTGCACTTCGTAGCTGTGTGGCCTTGGGTGAGTCACTGAGCCGCTCTGTGCCTCAGTTTCCTGATTTGTAAAAGGGACATAATAGTGCTTACCTCACTGGGTTCTTCTGAGAATCTTAGGAATCAATATATATGAAGTACTTAGAATAGTGCCTAGGGTAAGACAAAAGCTATATACATGCTTTAGAATAAAATATTGGCTCACTGCTAGCCCACTGGAACGGAATTAAGAAGCTGGGAAAGAAGCTTCCATCTGAGCCTGTGCTGTCCCACAGGAGGCCTTCCACAGCAAGCACTCTGACTCTTTCCAGCCACACCAGGATTACTTGGCAAACTACCAATAATATGTCAGGTGGTCACGAGTGCTATGTAGAAAAATAAAACGTGGGAGGCAACAGGAAGTGGTGAGACAGATGGGAGGGCAACTTCAAATAGGGTGGGGTCAGGAAAGGCCTCCTTGAGAAGTGATGTTTGAGCACAGACTTGAGGAGGTGAGGGGTGAATGTCTGCAAGGAGAGCATCCAGGCAGAGGGGACGGCAAGTGCAAAGGCCCTGAGGCAAGGACATAGCCAGTGTGTGTGATGAACAGTGAGGAAGCCCATGTGGGTGGGACAGTGAATGAAGGGGAAGGAGAAGGTATGGGGACCCAGGTCACGCAGGGCCCTGTTGGCCACTTGGGCTTTACTCTGACTGAGATGGGAGCCACCGTGAGGTTAAGAGCAGGGGGGGAAAGAGTGAACCTATATTTGAAAAGACTGCAGGGGGTCAAGTACGGAGGCTGCTGTGTTACCGCAGGGAAAGGATGCTGGTGAATAAGACCCAGGATCAGGGGGTCGTTGTACCACTGCAGGGAAGAGAAGATGGTGGCTTAAACCACCAGGTTGGGGGTGCAGCTGGCATAAGGGGCAGATGCTGGATAGATTTTGTAGGTAGAACTGACATTGGATGTGGGGCATGAAAGAAGGAGAAGGGTCAAGGCCAAGGCCAAGGTTTTGACCCACACAGCTGGAAGGACTGAGCCACTGTTTACTGAAGCAGGGGAGGGAGATGAAGGCAGGAGCGAGTTTGCGGGGGACAGATTGGGAGCTAGGTTGGGCTGGGTGAGTTTCCTGGGCCAGCAGACAGCCTGGAGCAGGGAGGCAGGAGTAGCAGGTCCGGGCAGGAGCCTGGACTTTACGGACAGCTTTAAAGGTCCTGGGACATGGTGTGCACTTAGGGACGTGTGGCATGGGGCTGGGAAGGACAAGGGTGAGTCCTCTCTGGAGGTGGCTGCTCAGATGTGACCAAGAGGGACATTACCTGTCTCACAGAGAGGAGGTCCAGCGTCATCCCCTGTGACCCTCCCTGTTCAGCAAAGTGACGAACCTCAATGACGACCTGGACAGCCCCGTCTGCCCAAGTCCTTCTAGCTTGCTGTGTGGCCAGTACATGGAAAAAGTGGAGTTTTAGAGCTAGACTAATCCTTAGGACTAGAATGTGGGGATTGAAACTTGGTTGTGGCTTTAAAATGGCTGCTACTAACAATAATATTCACACTAGCACTGCTGTTTCCCAAGCACTCGTCATGCATGAGAACACAGGAAGACGCTCTATTGGTCCTTGTCTCACTGCAGCTGCACAACAGCTCTGAGAAGTACAAGTTCTCGTGGCCTTTTTTCCAAGGAGGAAACTGAGGCTCAGAGAGGGCTGACTGCCCAACGTCACATGGCAAATAGCTGCACAGTCAGGTATGTGATGACGCTCTCTCTGTGCCCACGACATTCCCACTTCCCAGCACGGTCTGGCCGGAAGTCCCCGACCTGCCTGCCTTCCAGCCCAGGGGAGAGCGAGTCCCTGCAAAGCCACCCTCACAGTGCATTGAGCGGGAGCCAGCCAGAGCCTCAGCTGCCTCGCCTGCAAGATGGGCAGTTACACCACTCACCTGGAGGACAGCTGTGAGCCTTGGCCAAGCACAAGTATTAATAAAAGGTCTTGCAATTTACAAAGTGTTCTACAAATGTCATGTTAGCATCATTATTATTTCAAAATACTACCAGTCTTTCCAGGTCCAAAAATACACACACACACACACACACACACACACACACACACACACAATTGAGGACTAAGAACAGGCTGCAGAGAGGACAGCAGAGCTTGGGCTGCAGAGGTGAGATGGCTGGGAGGGAAGCCTGGCTCGGATGCTTTCTACCTGGGCAACCTCAAGCACACCACTTAACTGCTCTGCACCTCAGTTTTCCTCCTCTGTTAAATGGGAATAACAACAGGCCGTTCCCCATGAGATCATTTATGGAGAGCACTTGGAATGGGGCCAGCATATGGAGTGTCAAGAGCGGGGCACACCACTAAGTGCTGACCTCACACCGCCCATGCCCAGCTGGTCGGGGTCTGCCCCGTCCCTGCCATGTCCTGGGGAGGCCCTGAGGTCACGAGAGCCCTGGGACTGCCTAGGTCTCCTGCCCAGGAGCCCAGGACGCTGCTCAAGTCACTGCCTGGATCTCACTGCCCATCTGTGAAATGGAGTTGACAATGCCCCCAAGGATGTTGGGCAAATGCAATGGATTAAGCTCTGGAGAGCACCTGGCACCCTGCCTGGGACAGAGCAAGCACCCAGCCCCGTGAGCAGGCCTGGCCAGCTGCGTCTCTGTCTCCAGTGCACACTAAAAGGGGTGATTTAAAGAAGCCCCTTTGTCATGCAAGAAGTCCTTTTTAGGGACATGATTACACCTGGATTTATCCTCAAAGGACATGCAAGTGTTCAGGACTAGGGAAAGTGAGGGCTGCTGGCTCCTGCTGCCAGTTCCTCTGATCACCTGGCCACGCATCCCCTCCCTCTAGGACTCTCTGTCCCCTTCCTTCTGCCCCTCCCCACTCACCCCAGCAGATCTGATAACACCCAGGAATCCCGGCCCCCCTCCCAAGGACAAAGGCAGCAGTTGTTCCCTGTGGGCGCCTTCTGACTTTGCCTCACTTGGGAGGCTCTCGGCGCCTGGCCATGCCCCCTCCCCACCTCAGGTGGGTTTTGCATGAGCCTCCGGCAGCAGGCCCAGCAGCCACACTGGGAATTCCTTCCAGGGGAAATCAGATGGCCAGTATCTGAGACCTGCTTGGGCTGGCCAGAGGCCAGGGAGGGGCAGGATTGGCTCGCGCTGCTGCCGAGACCTTTGTGGGTCCCTTGAGGATAACACCAACGTCTGAGTCCTCACTCTGTGCCCAGCCTCTGAGCCTCAGCGCCGTCCAACAGGCCTTCCTGCCACCGCGGGGCTGTTTGCTGTGGGCGCAAGGAGGCACATGTGGCTACCAAGCACTAGAAATGTGAACTGCAGACCTGAACTGTCAATCTTACTCATTTGTAATTCATTCAAATTTGGCTTGTGGTGACCATATTGGATGGCGCAGCTTAAGCACTTTAAATTCATTTAATCAGGCACTCCCCACAATATTCTGTGGAGCTATTACTGTCTCTGTTCTAAAGATGCAGAAACCAAGGCACAGAGAGGCAAAGTAATATTCCCAAGATCACACAGCCTAGGAAGCAGCAGAGCCAGGAGTGGACTCCAGAGCCCACGTCATACACCAGAAATAGCGTGCTCATCCCGCCCCGCCGGTGTGCATGCCCGTGAGTGGGAAGACGGAGGACAGGTACTTCCAAGCCCCACTGCCTGCTGTCCTCTGATGGCTGTTTTTAGACATTAGCCTTGCATTTGCACCACTCTATGTCACCAAGGGTATGCCAGGCTCTGGGCTGGGCTCTGGGAGATGTCAAGGTGAGTCTCATGACTGCTTAGAAGGATGAGGAGGATTCTGCAGGGGGAGAGGATACAACTCCCCAGCCTCCCCCATCAGGCCGAGCAAGCCCAGAAACTCCATCAAAACAGACAGTGAGCGGGCGTAGTGGCTCACACCTGCAGTCCCAGCACTTTGGGAGGCTGAGGTGGGAGGATCGCTTGAGCCCAGGAATTTGAGGCTGCAGTGAGCTATGATGACACTACTGCAGAGCCTGGGTGACAGAGCAAGGCCCTGTCACACACACACAAAAAAAACCCCAAAACCAGGAAGAGCCCCAATCTCCACGCCAGGTATGAGCACTCCCGCATGTCCCTTATCTCAGCGTCTCCTCGTCCAGTCTCACCCTGACCTACGTGGCAGCCTGCGGCCCCTCACCTGCTGGGGAGGGCAACGCACAGATTCCCCTCTCCATATAGCATGTTCCCTCTGGCACCAGAGTGTCCTGTCACAGGCAGCAGATGGTGGCCCAAGGACCATCCCAAGGCCACAGTGACCAGAGTGGAAGAGGACACAGTGTCTGGATAACCCACAATCCCCAAGTGACCAGAGACTGGGGCCTTTTGGGCGTTGAGGACTGCAGTGTCTGAGTTCTCCAAATCAGAGGACCCAAAAATCTTAGGATAACATCTTGGAATCACAGGAAGTCAGGGAGACTGTGGGGATAGCAGTATCTGAGTCCAAGACTCCAGGGGCCGGTAGGATGGTTCAGGGGTTAAGTACTGAGTCTAGAGCTGGGCTGCGTGGTTTCATATCCCAGGGCAGCACCTGCCAGCTGTGTGGTCTTGGGCAACTTTCTTAACCTCTCTGTGCCTCCATTTTCCCCTATGTAAAATAGGGAGAGCAGAGAATGCTCGATTGGTAGGACTACTGTGGAGATTTAATTAGTACATGCATTTCAAGTGCTAATATTAGAATTGGGTCTCCATTCCCCCAGCAAATGAGCACTTGCCCTCTACCTGCACCTCCTCTGACAGGGACCTCATCCCACCTCCTGGGAGCAAATTCTTTCTCCCCTGAGCCAAAACCTGCCTCTTCCCCGTATTCTTCCTTCCCATGGGTCCCCATCCAGCCTGCTGCCCTCCCAACCACAGCCCCATCCCAAGTCCTAAGGGCCTGAGGGACAGTGACAGCTCCCTGAGGTTGCCCCACTCCAGGCTGAGCCACCTGAGCTCCTCCCAGGCCACTGTGCCCTGCCGCCTCCTCTGCGCCTGCCCCAAGATGCCCATGTCGGATCTGGGCCAGGATGGGTGGGGTCTTAGCAGCCCAGAGCAAAGTGGGGTTCTAGAGGCCAGGCCCCACAGAGCTGGGGCCACAGACGTCTCCCGTCTCCGTGGGAAGGGATGCCCTGCCCTGCCCCTGCTCCCATCCCGAGGCCTCTCTTATCTTGTCCCCTCCCTTCCCGGGCACCGTCCACTGCCATCACTGCGGCATCACTGACAGGACCCGGCTGGGCCCTGCCCTTGCTGTGTCATTGAAGAAAACTGGAAAAACCTCAGGCCCCATGGGCGTCCTCCACCCTAGCCTGGCCTGGTCCCCCTCTGACCCATCCTCAGTAGCTTCCGATTCCACCTCTGGGCCCACAGACCCAGGCCTGGTCATCCCACTGGGCTTCCCCCAGCCCCGCTGCAGACCTCCTGGCCCCCGTCTCAGCCCCCATCCACCCCAGATCCACCGGCCTCAGCAGCCACAGGGAGCAGGAGGGAGGTCTGAGCGGGGAGCCAGGCCCTGGGTGCAAATCCCACTTCTCCACCCTCTTGGCGCATGTGGCCTTGGCGTGAGGCCCTCTGAGTCTGGGTCTCAGTCTCCCATGGATGAACTGGGCCGAGGGAGGGAGCCTCCAGCTCTGCCACAGTTCTGTGGTTCTCCTCAGCACACGCAGAGGCCGCTGTCCTCTCCAGGGCGGGGAGGCTGGGGACAGTTGCCAGATTCACCACATAAATAGGTCAAAAAATGAACCTTGACTTAAGCTCGGGCTTTATACAAATGTCAATCCAAAGTGGATCACAGAACCCTGCAGAGCTGGTGCTACTCAAATAACCAGACACAAAAGGACAGATACTGGGTGATTCCCCTCATATGGGGACCCAGAGTAGTTACAGTCACAGAGACAGAGAATAGAAGGTGGGTGCCAGGGACGTGGAAGACCTTCTGAGACCCAAAAGGAAGAAACCCGCCCCCCTGTCCCCCGCCATGGAAGAAATCAAGGCCCTGAAGGGATATTTGCCCAAGGCCACCCAGGTCGAAGTCCCCCAAGTGCCGGCTGCAGGCCTTTCCATTTGAAAGGCGAGAACCCAGAGCGGTGCCCACATGTGGGGTAGAAGCAGAGGGCACAGCAGCCCAAGGGTGCCCCTCCCCCGACCTGGCCTTGGCAGCACCTTCAGGCAGGCTGGGTCCTCATTCCTCGGGCCCTCATCGTGCCACCGATGACCACTCCATCTGGTCAAATATGCAAGTGGCCCTTGGGGAAGCAGAGAGGAGCATAGCTGAGGAAGCCTTATCTGGGTCCTGCCCCAGCTGCCAGGGGCTGGTCCCTGCTGTCCCCTGACGCACAGGCCTGCCTGCGGCCAGGGCAGGGGTGGGAATCCAGATCCCAGGAGCACCCAGACCAGACAGGGCAGGGCAGGAAGGGACAAGACTGACACCCATCCATGCACAAGAGCCTGGGCAAGGACTGGGAGGTGACTTTTCACTCTGGTGGAATTCCATCCCCCCGAGCTCACCTCCCTCGGAGCAAGTGGCATGTTCCAGCAGGAGCCAGCCCCAGCACCAGCTGGGCCCCCATCTCCAGGGCTGGCTCTCCCGGGCTCAGTTACCACAGTCTCGGGAAGGGCTCACTGAGGGTCCGTGCCTCCCCCAAGGCCCCGAGTCCCTGGTGCATGTCACTCTCGGTGTACAGTGAGGCCTCAACGGCCCACACGGCCAGGTACAATGTCGTCATGGAGGCTCGGAGATGCCCGTCCCTTGCCCAGGGTTCCAGAGCTGGGAAATGGCAGAGGCTGACTCAGAGTGCAGCCTGGGCTTCTCTGCACCCCGAAGGGGACGTTTTACAATGCTCACAAATGCACCCAGCAGGCCAGGTGCTCCTGCTTCTCCTCCCACCTCCCTGACAGCCCATCACTTCCCACCGCCCTCCTGCCCCGGTGCCCATGTGCCCAGGCTGTGGCTCAGGCTCTCCTGCTTTCCCCACGTTAATCCTCCCACCAGGCCGGGCCATCCCACAAACGCCAGGGCTTCCATTACCACCCGCCACAGGTGGCGGCTAGGAAGATCCAGGTGCCAGCAGCCCCGGGCATCCCTGCCTGTGGCCCGCAGGATCTCCCACTCCCATGACCCAAAGTACCCTAATCGTCTCCCCTAAAACTGATCTCCTCTGCCCCAGGTCCCCATCCCAGTGAGGGCCATCCATATACCCCAAACACACCCCACGACGGGTCCTGCTTGTTCTGCTTCCTAAACTGCCTTCCCCACACACCCCACCCCAGGCCCCCGTGGGGTTTAGGGACCAATCATGGCCATGGCTCCTTCACTCTATGCTCCACTCTGTCCCAGAGAGGCCCAGAAACCTGCCTGCACACTCCTCACCAGAGCCCCCTCTGGGCACCTCAGTGTACGAGGAAGTCTTGCTCCCTGGCCTGGCACTCAAGGCCTCGTCTTCTCTGCAGCCTCACAGCCCTCAGCCCCGACCCTTGGCCACATGGGGTCCCCACACCGCGCTGTGTTGGCATTTCGTGTTTCTGTACACGCCTGCTTCTGCCAGACTGCCCTCTTCCTTCTCGCTGCCTTGGCCGTCTGGAGGACTCCTGCTTACTCTTCAAAGCCCTGCTAAGAGGTCCCTTCTTCCCCTTAGTAGACTTCGGACTTCTCCAGGAGGAAACCACTCCCCCTCTGACCTCTTCTCTGCGCCTTCTGGGTCGCGTTTCTCCTGCGCTGTGTCGCCCTGAATCACAACTCTTGCTGCTCCAGCCTGACTCTCTCACTAGACTGAGCGTCTAGTCTTGACGGCAAGAACTGTGTGTCGTTCATCTTCCCGCTGCGCAAAAGGCTGGAAAGAAATGATTCAACGCCACAAAGATTCTGCCATCCAAAGATTTCAACTCAATGCTGCTCTCCCTCCTAACCAAAGATCCTACGATTCCCAACCCCGCATGCTGGATGCAAAACTATATTCTATGATCTCAACCTGAACAGTCTGTGATTTCAACCCAGAAGTATTATGGCCTTAAAATGCCAGTGGGGGAAACCATAATTCTAAAATTACCTCTCCAAAAGATGTTTGCACCCTCCACTGTTCTCTTCTAACCTGACCATTTCATGATTCGCCCCTGCACGGGACAAGGAGGGATCGCGACAGCCCGGCCGGCCGGCACTGATGCCCTGTTTCCCCAGCCCCAGGGCCCACACACGCCGGCCAGGGCCTGGCTCTGCCTGGGCTGGGGCCCGAGCTGGAGACCTGTGAGGCCAAGACACCCCCTGAGGCCAGGTGAGGCGGTGGGCTCCCCTGCAGCCGTGGGGACAGTCCCTCATGGGGCCTGCAGGAGGCACGTGGGGCACCCCTCCCTGGCTTCCCCTGCCCCCTTTTCTCTTCCACCAGCTGCCAACAAGCCCCAGAGCCCATGGTCAGGTCGAATCTTGTCTCCTGCGGCAGGAGTGAGGAGCGGGTGGTAAACACGTCTCGAGCCTTTGCAAGACGCCCAGCAGGAGCAGCGCCGGGCTGGCCCTTTCTCCTGTCGCTTCCCCATGTCCACAGCTGGGGAGGCCCATGGCAGCCTGTTTTGGGGGGTGGTTCTGGGACAGGGCCCCATGCTTCAAATAAACGTCACAGTGCGGGAGCTGACTGGCACCTGGTGATCCAGAAGAAGGCCAGGGTCATAGTCCCATTTGACAGATGTGGAAACTAAGGTCCATCCAAAGTGGGGATGGAACCCCCAGCAGCTGGTGGCTGTCTTTGCTCCTACCCAAGTGGATCCATGTCTGGGCCCTCAGCGTGCCCTGTGGCAGGGAGGGAAGGCCTGGCCCACCTGGGGTTAGGCTGGCTGACCTGTGTGGCCACTGACCTGAGTCCCTGAGTGCCAGCCGGTCCTCTCTCTGGGCTGCCATTTCTACCCCCATCGCACAAAGTTGCTCAGCCTTCCCTGTGTGCACTGAGGAGTCCCCAGTCCCACCCCTTGGCTCAGGAATACACATAGTGTGGAGCTGCTTTCCAGGAAGCCACCCACACACTCCTCCCTAACCAGAGTGAAGCTGGGCAGGCAGGGGAACGTATGTCCTTCCTCTGGGTCTCCCTGAGCTGGAGAACTGTCTGCTCAGAAATACCAGCTCAGGCCAGCCTGCTCTCCACTCCACCCAGACCCCTCTGCTGACCCCACTCAGGGCCTCCCTCTGCCTCCCAAGGGTCTGTCTCTATGACCTCTGCCCCTCTCCTGCTCCAGAACCACCAATGGCTCCCCAGTGACCACAGGCATTCATCTGTTCACCCTGTCCATGTATATAGAGTGGCTAACATGGGCCAAGCTCTGGAGCACAGCTGGGACTGAGACACGGGGGTCCCTGTCCTCAGCAAGTTTTCAGTCGAGGGGGAGGAGAAGGCCATGGAACAAGGCACCCTCCCAGCAAGGTCTAGGAAGGAAGTGAAAGGGAAGCTTCTCTGAGTAGGGGACATGATGGCTGAAACTTGGATGATAAGGAGAAGGCACAGGACGATCTGGGGCTAGAACACAAGGCTCTCAGTCCTTGTGTCACCTGCCAGGCCACCCCAGCTGTGGTTACCCTGCCAAGGACCCTGAGACCAGCCAGTGTGGGCCTCTGACCTGGTCCCATGTTCCACCTCTGGGTGTTTGTCCACTCCTAGCCACCAGAACTGGCTTCCCTTCACCTCTCTTCTCTGCCTTGCCAAACCTCGCTCATCTTTTGGGGCCTACCTCCTCCAGGAAGCCCACTGAAGTTGGTCCAATGATGTCTGACAGCTCCCGGTGTCTGCATCACCCACAGGCTCCTGGGAACAGGACTGAGCAGCAACAACGACCCTCTCACCCAGTGTAGCGGGAGGCTTACAGAACCCTGTCCCAGCTCATCCACCTGGACACTGACTTATCACAAGCCACCTGTTACTCTCGCCTTTCATTCTCACCATGGCCCAACCAGGTAGCTACAGATGAGGAAACTGAGGCTGAGAGAGGAAAGCCACTAGTCTTCCTCCTGTCTGCCTCCAGGGACTGAGAGCGTTGAGAGCAAGAGGGAGTCTGTGACCTGTGACCTGTGACCTGCAGCGTGATCTGACCACAGAAACAGGGAGGAAGGAGCCGCTGAGAACCTGCAGGGATCTGCCACCCTAGGCAGGAACTTGCAGCCCTGGGACTGGACAGGAGGCACCATAATCTACCCATGAACAGCACCCCAGGGCAGGCCAGGTGAGCGACTCCCCTGTGTGACTCACCATGGCCACCTGGGAGGCTCTGACACACCGGATGTGGCCAGAAGCCTGAGAAGAGGGCGAGGGAGAGGTAGCTGGAGGACGACCTGCTTGGCCCCTCCCACGGATAAGAGCTCACATCTGTCCCTCTTTCCGTCTTGCTGAGCAACATCCAGTTTGTCTTAGTGGAGATTCAGCTCCAACCTCTCCAGTAACTGACAAGCAGACACAAACCCTGACCTGTAGCAGATCGACACCAGAGCCAAGCAGAACGAGGCTGAGGTCAGAGCCCTGTGGCCCATCACCAGACACCCAGAGCCAGAGGTTACACACAAGCTGTTCCGTGGCACCTCTGCAAGAGCCACCCAGCTGCCCTCCCTGGCTGCCTACCTTTCGGCCTGCCTCGTTGTGTCAGTTCATGAGAGTCCAGGCGTTCTGCTTGATCTCCTGGGCATCCACAAAGACCTTGGCGAAGCCGATGCCGTAGCAGAGGTCGGCAGAGCAGCCACCCCACTTCCAGCCCTCGTCCCGGTGGTACTGGCCTTGCTTCTGCTTGTCACAGCCGCAGTCACTGAGGTTACCCTGGGTACAGGCAGCTGGGATGGCGTGGGCCATGCAGTGGCAATGATGGCACAGGTGAAGGCAGCCTCCCAGCTCCCTGCGAGGAAGAAAGAAGAGAGGAAAGGCTGAATCAGGCCTGGGCATCTGGGAGAAGGCTGGGCCTGTCTACCAAGGGCAGCTGAGCTCAACGCAATGGCCCCTCGGGGCTTGACTGAGCCCCCATTCCTAACTTCCAACAAAGCTCCCTCCTGAGTGCCCCCATGACGCACACACCCATTCAATCCCCAATCCCTTGGGGAGTCAGCTGGGCAGTAGAGGAGGAAGGCACATGGGCTGGTTGCCCAGGCTCCAGAAGGCCAGATGGAGGGACCCCCCAGCTCGTGACCACCCACCCCCAACTCTGGAGCACACTCAACAGGACCATGTGACTTGTACACGGGCACAAAGCTCACAGCATCTTAAAGCGGCATCGCTCGGACACCTGCAGAGCGCACTTGCTCTGGAGTGAGAAGGCCTGAGTTTAAATCCCGGGAACATCAATCCTGGGCTCTGTGACTTTTGGCCAAGGATTACCCGTCCCTCAGCCTCAGTCTCCTTGGCTGTAAAACGGGGACATACCAGTACTACCTTCCTCATGGCAATGATGGAGAACGAGAAGAGTTTGTGCAAAGTGTTCAGCCCCGTACTTGGCTCATGGCACTGCCTGACATTGTAGTTCTTGTTCTCATGGCCGGTATTATTGCTGCTGTGACACCTGCTACTTTAGATATCCATCCTCTCCCTTCTTCTGTGGCTCCCTCACTAGACTGTCAGCAACGCCAGGGGAGGTGAGGGGTCCTAAGCAGCTGGGGTGCAGGAGGCAGAACCCTGGATGGGAGTCACTTGTGCAAAGATGGTGCTGCCACCTAGCTTCTTAGCCTCTCAGGGCCTCAGTCTACCCTTCTGCAAAATGGGTTCAAGAGCAGTGTCCACTTCCCAGGGCGAAGACAGGCCAAGGCAATCTGTGGGAAGCCCTGCACCTGGTATGAGCCCTGAGTGAGCACTCGGCAGGTGAGCTCCCACAGCCAGGGTGGGTTTCACGGAAGGCGCCTGGGGGAAGAGGGCCCTGAGCCCACAGGCACAATGGGGCGGGGAGGAAGTGTTTCAGGGTGCTGGGATGGAGAAGGCTGAAGCAGTAGGTTAGGTGGATGAGGCAACCTCCAAGTAGCTCGAGCCCCAGGTCACTCTGACCCACACTCAGGCAGATCCTTTCCCCTCCCACCTCCTCATCTGCTCCTGGCCTCCCTCCCAGGCTGCTACGGCACAAACAACCTGTGCCCCCGCCCCATCGCTGCCCTCCAACCTTACAGGACCTAGGCCTGTCCACCTGCCAGACTGGTCGTCTTCCCTATGCCGGGGCCGGCGTTGCTCGGGCCTTCCCTGCCAGCCCACCACGGCGGCCCTGCTCACACGGACACCGGAGCCAGACGCCTGGGCTCAAATCCCAGCTCCACCACTTGCTGACTCTGACTTGAGTGAGATCCTTCCCCACTCGGAGCCTCAGTCTCCTCGTTTGTGAAACGTGGAGAATGCCAGTGCCTGCCTGCGGGAGCTGCTGAGAAGGAACAGGAGAGGGGGCAGAAATGTGTAGCCCAGAGCCTGGCCCAGCAAACACAGCAGTGGGCACCGAGGGGAATGCCACCTCTGCCCTCTCACCTCAACTGCGGGGACTCAGAAAGGGGAGTATTTGATTATTTGGGCACCTGCTGGGTTCCCAACTCTCTGCATTTATCATCTCCTTGGTACAAGGAAACATCTCTGAGTACCACGTGCCCATCAGAGGGCCTGGCACAGAGCAGGGACGGGGATCCATGGAGGGCACGGGCACGCGTGTGACTTCTGGTCCGGCTATAAAACCCAACAATGCTTTCATTATATGAAATAAAGATATGCTGTGTAAGACCTACCAATGCTGGGCAGGGCCCAGGAGGACAAGGGAACCGGTCGAGGTCACATGTTGAAGACAGAACCGACAGCAGGGCAAGGAGGAACCAAATGTGGCCGTCCTTGTGCTGCTGGGCTCTGCAAAGGACGGAGCTTTCAAATTAAGGCCATGAGGGGACAGGACTCCAGGCCCTGAACCCCACTGAGGGGTTTGGAAAAGAAATGGAACTTGATGGATAGACCCCAAGGAAAGGGCAGACGAGAAAAATCTGCACCCTCCCCCCACCCTCCCAGCAAAGCAAGACAACAAGCAAGCAGGGCTGTCTCAGCCAGGGCAGGAATTGGGGGGCTGCCAGGGTTCGGGGGCAATCTAGGATCTCCTGAAAATCGGTAGCCACATCCCTGCCTTCGCACAGATTGGAGGCTCAAGTTTACCCCCCTGCATGCTCCAAGGGCTTTAGGCAAGCAGGAAGACTCACCCCAGTCTAGTGATTCCCGAGACCCCAGAGGAACAAAGAGAAAGGTTCCCCCACCCCGGGTACCAGCTCACATGCCAGGGTATCCAACACACAAGAAAATGAAACACCAGGGGAGATAGCCAACGTCAAGATTACGTCCTCAAGGACTTTGGCAAAAAGAACAATCAGCTGGAGAGCAGGGAGAAATCTCTGTTCCACTTCTTTCTAGCTGTGTGACCTTGGGTGAGTTGCCTAACCTCTCCGTGCTTCAGTTCCTCCACTGTAAAATGAAGTGACAATAGTACTCACTTTATCAGGGTAGTTTAGAGGACTAGAAAAAATTAACAATGGTAAACCACTTAGCTGAGAGCTTGGCATGAAAAAGTGGCCCCAAATACCAGAGTTTTTATAATTTTTTATTAATAATTGATGACAGCAATAACAGTTTCTTACAAGAGGGCTCAGAGGTAAGGAGCAGAGGTCTTCATTTATCTTCATTGACAGTTGAAGAAACTGAAGCCAAGAGAAAGGTCTGATTTGTGCAGGACACAGAGCTGAGCTGCAGATGTGGCCTCTGGACACCCCATACGGACCCAGGGACTGAATGACTCCGGGGTGCAGCGGGCAGTGACCACTGGCAGGCTGCGGCAGCTGAAAAGCGACTGTGTCCACTGTATCAGACCGAAAACGGAGTGTGCAAGGGGAGCAGGGGCAGGAGCCTGGCCTGTGCTTCCCGGGGACAGGGCCGAGGCCAGGGTGGGGGTTTGCCAGCCCAGCTCTCCTTGTAATGATTTTCTGTGCCCCCTGCTCTGCCTCCAGACAGGTGACCATCCCCAGGTCTCTCTGAGTCCCCTGAGCAGCACATGACGATGCAGATGGTGAGGACCAGACAACCAGCTGCAGACTTGTTCCCACCCCACCCACCGATCCCATCTCACCCCCAAAGGGCAGCTGCACCCTGGGATGCATTTAACTCCCCCGAGTTCCAGGCGGACCCCCAGGCCACATGAAGTTTTGAGGGCCATGGCCTGCCCCTCCCTGCCACGCTGGCCCTCCCCTCAGCACCTGCTGCCCCCGAGAAGTGAAGCCTGCAGCCAAGGGGCCGAGGAACAATGAGGGGCAGCCATTCTTAGCTTCGGAGTTCTCAGGGACCCAGGTATGGCGGGTAAAATCCAGCCCTTTGGGACTCTGAAGAGTTTCTGTTGACTGTGCCATTAACTCGGACACTGGCCCTGCCCAGCAACGTTAGAGTGAGACTGTCCAGTCCCCACCCCTCGCTGACTACTGCGGAAACCACCCTGGGCACCTGCTGGCGTGTAACTGCTACCAGGGCTGTCAACCTCTTTGAGCCTGTGTTGCTGCTTCTGTGAAATGGGCACAGAGCAGCACGTGTGCGCCTGAGTGAGCAGAGTCAGAACGAGGGGCGGGTGCCGAGCACAGTGCCAGGATGTAGTAAGTGCTCAGTGAACACCAGCCGCAGCTGCGGCTGCTGTTACTATTGTTACGACTGTCACTGAGTCCCATTCCAGCATCATCCATGACACTCCATATACTCCACGATGTCCCAAAGGACACGGCAGCCTCCGTTTGACTTAATTAAGTGTCCTCCTGACAAGCCTGAATGCAGCTCGTAACTGAGAGATGGCTCTCTTCCAGGACAATCCTCTCCATGTCACAGGTCTCAGTCAGCAACCCTTCCTTCTGCCCTCCTGTGCCTTCAATCCAGTCATCCTAACTCCACTACTTAAATTCTACTACTTAAAATCCTACAAAAGAGAACTCAAGGCAGTGCCACCCTTCAGCTATACCCGCTTTAATCTGTTTTAATCCACTAGTCTTCAGCTGCACTTCATGATCCTACTTAGTCATGAGTCATTTTTGCCAGATGCCTCTGAACAGACCTACCCATCCTTAATTTCCCTTAAGTGTGGCTCCAAGTGTGTTGTGGAAGACGCCAAGGATGACACTGGGGTTCTAGCTTGTGGGTGGTGGAACCATTCACAGGAAGAGAGAACTCTGAAGGAGGACCAAGTTCAGGCATGACATTGACAAGTTTGGCTTTGGATGTTTTGAGTTTGAGATATATCTTTGACAGATCCAAGAAAAAATACGACATATGTATTTGGATATGTTAGTTCTAAACTTCAGAGGAGAGGTCTCGACTGGAGAGAGAATTTTGTAAATCATATGCAAATAGGTGATAAGGGATGTGATAATTAAGAAATACAGTATATAAGACTGAGGAGAGTAGAGACCCTTAGACAAGGTCTTGATGAAATCGCATATTGATTGAGTGGAGGAAAATGAATTTACAAAAAAGTTAGAGAAGGGTCAAGCAGAGGGGTAGGAGGAACTCCAGATTACTGAATCACAGAAACTAAAAGAAAAGAGTATTTTGAAAACAAGGGGCTGGCATGTACTGATGAACATCACCGAGAGCCCAGGTGGAGCCTCAGAGAATACCCGGGTGGTGGAGAGGTCTTCAATCAGCTACACAAGGTCGTCTTAGGAGGCGAATGGAAAATCCCAAACTTTGGTGTTTGTGTGCGTAAACTACTGAAGTTCTAAAACTGACTCTAAAATCAGATCTCACAGGGAAATTTCCTGGATATTTGCAACCTGGCAATACAATTTGAATAAAAATGTATACTATGATTGTTTTGGAGGCAGGAAGGCTTTTTGTTGTTTATGAATTCTGGTGCAGGCAACTTTCCCAAATCATGCTGGTCATTCCTCTGCGCAGCCTCCCACGGCTCCCTTTTGCTCATAGCATGATACATTGTAGGCGGCTTCTGCAGGTTGCTGTCCCCTTTCCTGCCTTATCCCCCATAGCTGCCTGTGTACCCACTGAGCGTGGAGCCACACCCCTCTCCCACGACTCCCCGCACTTGTTCCTCTTTTCCTTCTGTGAGGCATGTGTGTTAGCTTCTGCATTGCTGCTGTAACAAATTGCCATAGATTCAGTGTTAAGACTACGCACATTTGTTATCTCACAGTTCCGTAGGGCAGAAGCCCAGATACAGTGTGCACAACCGGGTCTTCAGGTTAGACTCTTGCAAGCTGAAATCAAGGTGTTGGAAAGGATCTTGTCTTTCGGAAGGCTCTGGGAGTGAATCACTTCCACACTCATTCAGGTCACTGGCCAAATTCAGGTCGCTTGCAGTTGGAGGCCTGAGGTCTTCAGTCCCTCTCTGGCTTTCAGCTGGGGGCCAGTCTTTGCTCCTAGAGGGTGTCCACGTTCCTTCTCGTGCTTCCCATGGCCCCCACCCCACCAGAAGTGGCAGCTTGAATCCCTCCCAGGCTTCAGATCTGTCCCCACTTCCTGTTCTCCCTCATCTCTTAACGTCCAGCCAGAGAAAAGTTCTCTGCTTTTAAGGGCTCTTGTGATTAAATTGGGTCAACTCAGATAATCTAAAATAATGTCTGAAGATCTGTAGCTTCAATTAAGTTTACCACATCCCTTTTGCCAAGTTGGGTGCCATTTGGAGGTCCTGTGGATGAGGGTGCGGGCCTGTGGGGGGGATTATTCTGCCTCCTGTAGCTGCCTTTCTACCTCTTCCTCCCCTGCGTGCGCCTACTTAGCCTTCGAGTCCTAGCACCAATGCCATCTCCTCTCTGCACGTCCCACTGCTGTCCTCACCCCCAGGAAGAACCAGCAGCTCCCTGTCTGTGTTCTCTCAAGCCACACTTCCAGTTATCACGTTGTGTTGTTACTGTGGGCGCATCTGCCTCTGTCACTAGGCTATAGATGTTCAGCGACAGAGACAGCAACTTAACCTGTCTGCATCTCTCTACTGCTAACTATCAGCCGGGCACATTGCAGGGGCGCTCAGTTCATTTCACCAAACGTGTGTTTGCAACCTATATTCTAGAATATCCTATTTCAATGACCTCTTACCTCTTCAGCTTCCCACTTCTGTCTCCTTCCTTCCCACGACTCCAGATTCATCAGGAGTGTGACAGTGCCTCTGTTCACCCTCGCAGAAGACACGAATCTGGCTACTGAGTTTCTGTCTTAGGTTTTGTTCAGCCCAGTGTCTCCTTCCATCCCAAATTCCCTATGTCCAGTGGCAGAGAGTCAGGATCTGCAAACCCCTGTTGAGTAAGCTGTGCCTGTCTTTTCCTTGAGAGTTTTATTTAATCCTGCCAACAACCTCTCACGATGGGTATGGACATCCCCCCGCCCCGTTTTAGATAAGGACGTCGGGTTGTGGAGAGAGGAAGGGGCTGTCTGAGCTCTTACCACGCAAGTGGGAAAGGAGGCGCTCGGAATCTAGGCTCCAGTTTTCGGGGTCCATGGCTCCTTTTTCTGTCAGTGTTGCCTCGACTTGTATTCTTTTCACGTTATTCTCTCTGCCTCCAGAGCCCCACGGACATGGCTCCTGTCATCTTTGTCACTGTGTCAGGCAGGTGTGCAGCTCACAGATGCTCCTCATCCTCCTCTGCGGTGCTTCACAACTCCTGGGTTCCTTGACTCAAGTCCCAGCTCCTCCATCCCAGCGGGGACTTTCAGATCTGTCTGGTTTATCGTGGCCCCCACACCTCAGCGCATCGGACTGGTCCCCGTGAGATGCAGGAGGAATCTCACACGTCAGGGAACAGTTAGCCGGAAGTGTGAGGCGCACACCATCCAAGTGGAGACCTGCTAGGTCTCCTCAGAGAAGCCCTGAATGTGACCCAAAGCATTCTATGTATAGGAAGAAAGTGTCCAAGGGAGAGGGAAAAGGGAAAGAGCAAAAGCAGAGAAGGGAGCAGATTTTGCCTTAGGATCTGAGGCAGCAGCTCCTGTTTGAGTCTGGAAGGAGAATGAGACCTCAGGTCTGTCGTAAAAGATTTATTCTCATTTAAATTCTAAGCCTCCTTTATAATAGGCAACTTTGGAAAGGTTTTTTGTTTGTGTGTGGTTTTGTGTGTGTGTGTGTGTTTTTTTTACTTTTGATTTTTTAATATAAGTAACAAACTTTTAGCTTTTTAAAAGCTTTTTTAAAAAAAAAATTTGGTTAAATTGTCCTTGAACTTATGTGCAAATTGAGTCATCTACGTGGAATTTTATGATCTGTTGGGCACCCTTCACCCCATCTGGGGATGTGCCAACATCATATTGCTCAGTCTCTGTCACTCTTACAGCCTTGTGGTACTTCTCATATCCAGGTATGTGCGATGTAACACTTAGAAATTGCCTCAAAAATTACATTAACCGGTGTTTATGGCATAAAAGGGACAGAGTAAATCATTCCATTTTTTAAAAAAACCTGTATGCATAACTCTGCCATCACTGCAACTACAGGAATGCAGTATTCAGGAGAGCAAAGCCTCCTCTGGGTAAACACAAAATCCCATTGACCACACTGGGATTGAGAGAGAACAGGGACCAGGAGTCTATAAATTCAATGCTTACTGATACAGTTTCTAACTTTTCTTTTTGCTGCATACATTCCTTTTTGTATGTAGCCCTCCACTATGGAAGATGACGAGTACACGAGGGGGGAGCCAGGAGACTGAGTCTTAGATCTGATTTGTCACTAACTGTGTAGGGCCTGGGGCATGCAGCTTGTTAGTGACAGAACCAGAATTAGGTTCTGTCTGAACCTCACTTTCCTTATATGGAAAATGCATAAAATATCAGGGTTGGGTCAACCCAGAGGTCTCGAATACCTACTGTAGCAATCTTTTATTTCTCTGTTTTAGCCTCTTCTTCTTTTAATCCGTCTCATCTTCAAAAGAAATATAATATTAATGCATCCAGAATCTTTGAAACTCTCTATCTAGCTTTTTGCAAGGTCTTTACATCATATCCAACTGCTATTATGGCCGCAGTGTTACTGGTGCTTTGGGCTCAGGAACCGAGACAGTCTTTGTGTGTGAAGCAGAGCTGGCCATGGATTAGGAGAGCGTGACTGGAACTGCAGATTCTCGTGGCCTTGGGTCTCCTCTCACACTGCCCAGGGCACTGCGACAGGCAGGGATCATGTGCACCCGGATGAAAAGGAGCCAGCCCGCTGGACTTCCCAAGGACCTAAAAGGCTTTTGTACAGGTGGATGCCTTCAAGGAACTTGCTCCTATGGACAGGATGAAACATCATCTCTTGAAAGAAATAGCAGCTGTTCACATGAATGCAGGGTCTGAGTGGGGAGCTGGAGCCGGGTGGACAAAGCTGTGCCCTCAGCATCCTGCTTCCCCCGCTGCCTTACGGAGGCTCCCACCCAGGCGTCACCCTGTGCACTATAACATAATCCGTTTCTTCTCTTCCCTCGTGTTCGAGATGTTACCTCCTGCCATCCAGCTTCTCAGAATGCCCCAGATACTTGAGCAAACATCGTCTCTCTCCTACTGGCTGTAGTGGAATCCGACAATCTATCTGGAGTCAGGCAGACCTCACTTTGAAACTCCAGCTCTACCACACCTCTGGGCACGGTTTTTAACCTATTTTCTAGTTTCTTCATTTGCAAGGAGGAAGAAATGATGGTCATGAAGATGATCACAGCAGAAGACACCATTTAGTGAATGCTTACTTGAGGCAAGGAATTGTGGTAAGGAGAGGACAGAGGTTTCCACTTCTTTTTATATATATAAACCTACACAGTAGTAGACACAATTATCTGCATCTCACAGGTGGGAAAACTTAAGGTTTACTAAATTTGAAGTAGTTTACACAAAGTTGCTCAAGTGATGGCAAAGCAAGGATTGAAACTCAACTCAGTCTGAGTCCTATGAGTTTCCTAGGGCTTCCTTAACAAAGTGCCACAAACTCAGTGGCTGAAACAACAGAAATGTGTCATGTGACAGTTCTGGAGGCAAGAAGTCCAAAATCAAGGTATCAGGGGGGCCACATCGGCTTTGAAAAATATCTGTGAGAGAATGCTTGGTCCTCTCTCCTGGTGGCTGGGGTTTGCAGGCAGTCACTGGGTCCCTGGGCTTGTAGACACATCACTCCTGTCTGTGACGCCATCGCTACACGTCCATCTTCTCCCTGTGTCTGTGTCCAGATATTCCTCTTCTCATAAGAATATCAGTCAAATTGGAGTAAGGGCCAACTCTGCTCCATTATAACTTCATTTTAGCTAATTTTATCTGCAAAACCCTATTTCCAAATTAAGTCCCATTCTGAGGTACTGGGGCTTAGGATTTCAACATATCTTTTTAGGGGGTACAACTGAACCCGTAACATTTCTTAACAGTTACAGCCTCTTGAAACAAACGCCTGCAGGGTTGTCACGAGGAAGGAATGAAATGACAAGTGTAAAGTGTCTAGCAGGTAGAAGCCACCAGGAAATGCTAATTTTCCAATAAGATACTTTTAGGACATAATACCTTGATCCAAAATATATATTCAAGAGTGGGAATTGGAGGCAAAGTGGCTGGCCAGCAGGGAAATATTTGTAGTCATGGAGCCTTTTGTCCCTTTAAAACGTAATTGCACCAGGAAGACAGTGATCTGTTTGGTCTTTCTTTCATTTGATGAGTTCAAGACAGTGTAACGAATGAACTGCAGCCCCATTTCTTTCTGTATTCTTCACCAATTCTCTTCACAAAGTTAAAAGAGGAAAAACAAACAACTTTTCTTATGCCATATGATGAAATAGAAATGTAGAGGACACACGAGATCCAGTTAAAGCGGGATGCCACGGCCACGGGAACATGGTCCAGCACCAAAACGTCCTTTCAAAATCAGTTCTTCTCCCGAGCTTCTAAATCACCATGAAGGAGGGAAATGGTCCATTGCTTTATTGCTTAGAATTTTCTCCCAGTTTCTACTCATTTCCCTCATGCCTCGGGCCCTTTGTCTCTTCTCTTTTAAACTCCATCAGTACCTTCTCCCCAGCGGCTGGCCTGATGTCCCTCCCCTGCCTCTCCAGTTTCATCACTGTCCTTTCACTTGTCAGATTCTGCATCACAGACTCCAGGCTAACAGTGACAGAGCCCTGAGTAAAAGTTCTGAGTGGTGGCCGGGCGCGGTGGCTCACGCCTGTAATCCTAGCTCTCTGGGAGGCCGAGGCGGGCGGATTGTTTGAGCTCAGGAGTTCGAAACCAGCCTGAACAAGAGTGAGACCCCGTCTCTACTAAAAATAGAAAGAAATTAATTGGACAACTAAAAATACATAGAAAAAATTAGCCGGGCATGGTGGCACATGCCTATAGTCCCAGCTACTCGGGAGGCTGAGGCAGAAGGATCGCTTGAGCCCAGGAGTTTGAGGTTGCTGTGAGCTAGGATGACGCCACGGCACTCTAGTCCGGGCAACACAGTGAGACTCTGTCTAAAAAAAAAAAAAAAAAAAAAAAAGTTCTGAGTGGTGAGAAACAAACGAGGCCAAGTCCACAAGCCTCTTGCGTCAACAGAAGGAAAGGACGTGTTGGGAAGGGTCACATTTGTCTCCTCACACAGAGTAGGGACGTATCCTGGCTAGAGGTCATGGCCAGCTGGAGTCACGTGTCAGTCCTGCTCATTTGCCAGGAGGCCGCAAATAAAGGTATCTGTGGAGCATCAGTTTGGTGGCTGTTGGCATATTTTCTCCATCCAAGGCACTGTGCTCATCACTGCGGCAGTCCAGAGACTTTGCACACTGGCGTCATCCTGGTAAACCCGAGGCCTGAGTGCACAGTGAGTTTTCTGAGCCTCCTGGGTGTGCCACCCTCAGAACTAGCTCAGAGCAACGTGAGGTCAGAGGCAAATATTGACCTATCTAAACTTCTATATTTATTGAAGAGACATTCTTTAGCTTTGTGCCTCAGGGTCTTAGGTAAAGCCAGAGACTATGAATCATGAATTTATGGCTGACGCAAGTTTTGAAGGAATTGTAAGATACTATAATCAGGTTCCAAAATGATTTCAACTGGCTGGATAATGGGTCTAATCTGAGAAGATTAAGTTTGAGAGAGGTAAGTGTAATTGCTTGAGTATAAGCCCAAGGAAAATTCTAACTGCCACATCCAAGAATGAGGGTAGAAGACATCATTTGGAATCAGCCCACAGAACAGTGATGGGGGTTTCAATTAGCTCTTGGTCCACTGATGTCCCTTCGTTAGTGCGATGCAGCACAATCTGAGCTGACCTTGGTCCTCATGGAACTGACCAGCTGCTTCTGGAAATTTTTTTCAATTGTCTCTGTTGCACTTGAAGAGAAACGTTTCCAAAGCAGGGCTTGTTTAGTGGCGAGCATGCTGACTGGAAGGGACAGGACTAAGTCTGTGCTGAGAGAGGGTGGCTTGGGCTGCAGAATGAAAGACCA
Organism: Propithecus coquereli; assembly: GCF_000956105.1. Taxonomy (NCBI): domain Eukaryota; kingdom Metazoa; phylum Chordata; class Mammalia; order Primates; family Indriidae; genus Propithecus; species Propithecus coquereli. The sequence continues at coordinate 2,315,881 of NW_012141747.1, forward strand.
TCCGAGGGGTGGTCATGGCGCAGGGGGTGCAGTCTGACTTGGCTGGGTCCATAGGGAAGAAGTAGGACCAATAGTGGATGATATAAAAAGGTAGATTTTAGTTTACAGAGTAACTTTTAAATGGCACTTGTGTATCAACTAAGATTTTCCTGCTCATTTGGTTTGTCAGAAACCTGTTCCTTGGCCGGTGGAAATGTAATGTTCTCCTAGAATGTGTAGACTCCCTCTTGCATGGTCCCAGACAATTCATACACAAGGCATTGTGTTCATAAAAGACTTTACTTAGGACCTGGAAAGATGACGATATTGAAATCACAGCATTTAAGAAAAGATACATAAAGTTCAGTGCTATACGTCCTATTTCTAACTATTCCTTCGTCACTTCCGGCAGTCAGGGTCCAGCACTCCACCTGGCTGCTCAGCAGTCCTCCCTCCCTTCTCTCCTCCTCCCTGGCCCTCTCCCTTACACATAGAGATACCTGGCTGTGTCTTTTCTTGTTTCCCACCACCACTGTCCCATCTTCTTCCTCGGGTAAGGGGCTTATCAGGATTTGCCTGAATGAACTGCTACCTCCCTGCCAGGATCGCTGGTGCCAGCCCTGAGGCTAATCCATTGTTGTACCCCAGGACATTTGCAGGGTGAATTCTGTGGAATGAGATAAACTTATTTGAGAAGTACCATACATCATCTGAAGGACCAGCCACCTGGAATCTGGTAGCTGTGCTTCAAGCTTCTATTGTAGGATGGGACCTGAGTAGTTTCCGAAATGGCCATTTTAGTTCTGACCTACTGTCATTCTCTAATTAGCGCTAAGTTGTAAGTGGCTGATAATTGCTTTGTGTGGGCTATAAAGCAGCTTGGTGGAGGCCACTGTTGTGTCGATTTAAATTATTCACTCCACAGGTATTTGTTGAGCCTCCCTGTGTGCCTTTTATAGTTCAGGGAATGCTATAGATTAAAAAAAGATGGCACACTGTCCTCATGAAAATGACATAACACCATATTATGCAGGATGGATTCTGGCGGGTCTTTCAGAAAGACCCGTGGTCAATATTTGGTGAGAAAGAAACTTAGTGGTACTTGGACTTACTTCATGGAAGGAGCTAGGCATATGTGACTTCAGGCATTGTTCATCGTACACATGCGTGTCCAGACTCCCTTCTTTTCTTATGGGACATAAGATTAAGACCACTCTGGCTAAGATTTCTCAGTGTCTGGTATCTTCTTTTGTACTGCACTCTGTGGTGGTTTAGTGATCATGCATCTGAGTTTTATCATTATCAATAATATTCACATTCGCAGAGCCTACAGCTTGACAGAGTTGACATTGCCATACGGGTCAGGAGTTACAAACATGTTAATGGAGTAGAAAGTGAGAGAATGCCTTGGAGAGAAACCCCCTTCTCCTCCCCTTAGAAACATGGCAGATGGAGCCCATTGGCAACACGATTCCCAGAAGGCAGCACTGGAGTATTTTGTAGTAATGGAGTGCAGTGTGGAGAAATAATTAACCGAAATGGAAAGTATCCTCTTTGTCTCAGGTAAGCGAAACACAATCAAATAGTTAATCTTTAGGTTTCTAGAATATAAAAATGGCAATGTTCTTTGATCAGAAGAGAGGCTGTGGCCTGGAAAGGGAAGTGGCTTTTTTAAAGTTGCATCAGTCAGGCTTTGGTGCAAAAATCCCTGTAGGTATTTTAGTAGGAAAAGATTCAATACAAGGGCTTAGGTGCTTACGAACTCATCTGCGAAGCTGGAGCAGTGGTTAGGCTGCTTGGCAGGAATGGTGCCTTTACCATGAGCTAATGAACTGTAGGTGAGGGGCGCTTCACTTCCATGGGCCCCTTCCTAGGCTCTGGGAGAACCCCTAGCAATTTTGCATGGAAAAGGTATATTCCTTTGCTTAAAGAGCCCTCTGAATTATAAAAGTAAGTATAGACCCAGCAAAGTGTGGGTTGGTCCCTGCTCCCAGGGCAAGAAAGAGCCAGTCACCTTGCTACTGTCTCTGGAGCCATAACTGGAGTTAGGAGCTTAAGATGCTCCCCCATAATAACTAGGGTGCAGAAATGAAGTCACTAGAACTGGGCAGTGTCCTCTGTCACTGTTAAAACTGGCTCTTAGCCCCCAGGAAGAACGGACGCTGGAGAGCTGCTTAAAGAAAACTTCGTGACCCATGACCTTGCTTTCTAGGAGAAAACACAAACAGCAGAAAGCTTGCTGCCTTTCTTTTCCTTTTATCACTATGAAATGTCCCCCTCTGAGGCAGGAAGCAGTGCTAGAGATGTTCGTGTATCACTGGGCCAGCTTTCTTGTGGTAGGTTTTGCAAGATATAACATGTTCTGTTTGTATTAGTTTCCTAGCAGCTGCGACTATTACTAGACACTTGGTGGCTTAACACGACAGAGTTATCCTCTCACAGTTCTGGAGTCAGGAAGTCTGAAATCACAGGGAAGAAAAATCAAGGTGTTGGCAGGTTCACGCTGCATTCAGAGGCTCTTGGGGAGGGTCCATTTCTTGTTTCTTCCAGTTCCTGGTGGCTGCTGGCATTCCTAGACCTGTGGCTGCATCGCTCCAATCTCTGCCTCCATGGTGACATCACTGCCTACTCGTCCTTCTGTGTGCAGGAAATGTCCCTCAGCTACCCTCTTACAAATACACATGTGATGGCGTTTATGGCCCACCCAGGTAATCCAGGAAAATCTGCCCATCTCAAGAGCTTTAATTTACTCACATTTGCAGACACCTTTTCCAAATAAGGTAACATTTACAGGTTCGAGGATTTAGGGCTTGACAACTTCGGAGCCCTCACGCGGCCCACAATGCCATTCTTTCACTGGCAAACTTTCTGTGCCCTATTTTTTTTTTTTTTTTTGAGACAGAGTCTCACTGTGTTGCCCGGGCTAGAGTGCCGTGGCGTCAGCCTAGCTCACAGCAACCTCAAACTCCTGGGCTCAAGCGATCCTCCTGCCTCAGCCTCCCGAGTAGCTGGGACTACAGGCATGTGCCACCATGCCCGGCTATTTTTTTCTATATATTTTTAGTTGTCCAATTAATTTCTTTCTATTTTTAGTAGAGACAGGGTCTCGCTCTTGCTCAGGCTGGTTTTGAACTCCTGAGCTCAAACAATCCGCCCGCCTCGGCCTCCCAGAGAGCTAGGATTACAGGCGTGAGCCACCGCGCCCGGCTGTCTGTGCCCTATTTTTAAGGAGTCTCTTGTAAGCGACTTAAAGTCATTTTTCTTTTTTAAAAGAATCTGGCAGTCTTTATATTTTAATCAGCATACTTAACTTACTTACATTTACCAAAATTACTAATTTACTTAGCTTAAAACCAACCATCTTACTAATTGTTTTCTATCTGTCATACCATTTTATGTTTTTTTTCCCTCAGATTTCTTGCCTTCTTTTGGATGAATATAATATTTTTATTATCCACCACACTTCCCTACGTTCTATATGTGTGCTTTTAAATCATGACAACTAATTTGCATCCAGAATCTTAGCTGCAAAGTCCTGGGGAAGATGTATCACTCCGCTTTTCCACCCCACCGTTTAGAAGTACGAAAGGCAGTTGAGAGAGGCATTCAGCAGTATCCAATGCACACAGTGAGTTCACCGTGCTGTGGCTTTTCCCACTTTCTCCTGTCACTGTCACGCAGCATGAGTCACACTGTGTGTTCACAGGCTTTCCAGAACAGAGTGCAGCTTGGGGGCCCAGATGGATACATATGATCCAAATAGTTGAACCTGGCAATAGATAAATGTAAGCATTGTGATACCTTTATATTTTTGTAGTATTAATACTTTAGTAGTTTGCAGACTGGGCTGAACAGGGGAAATGATTGCATGGCTTCTGTTTTGATTTTGAAGGACTGTCAGAAAGTCTAGTGAGGTGATTAACAAATGAGAATAGAGAATACAGATCAGTAAAAGAAATTTAAAAACCTTTCAATCAGTAGATGATCTGTGCAGATTGGTAAGATATAGGCATCTGACTGGATAAGGATGAAAATATACTTTCTTTATCATATTGTTGATTACTTCCGGCTCCATTTTGGATGAAAACATATCACCACAATTTAGAGTCATACCTAATTTTAATTTTGGTTGTAAAGTAGATGAGAGTGGATTACAGCAGGGAAACGGCAGAATTACATCCACGCTCAGTTTTGTTCCAAGACAGTTTGACACAAAAATCACAGCCTGAAATGGAGCATCTCATTGTGATTCCTTGCGTGCTAGCAATAGAGGCTGAATAGACAATTTGCCTTAAAATATAATCCAGGATGGGAGTGAATGTGGGGACAGTTCTGCTACCCAGAGAGCAAACAGACTTCTGAACCTGCCTAATGATCCGTGTAAAATGGATCAGAGTGGTCCTCACCAACTCCCATATTTTCCTGTGGTGAGTTTTAGTTAAGCAACTCTGGGAAACGGTATATATTTAAGGAGCCGTCCAAAGACAGCTTTGTGGAATACAGTCTGCCCAGAACCTCCACTCTGTAGAATTCTCAATGAGGAGATTTCCCTCGGAGTCCACACATGAGCCTCTCTGCACTCACAGTTTAAACACCTGGGGCAGGTTTTCCAGTATTTAATAAGTTATTTGGAGATCTCGATTTGTCTTATTGGCATTAGGAATTGTGTGCTAAACAGTTGTTGCCTGCAGCTAAAAAGAAGTTGCTAGTAGTAAGAACAGTTTATATGACATCTCCCGGGACATTAGTTTCAGAGAGAGTTTTCTCAGCCAATATGCATTCCCAGTAACCTACTTCTATACTGGATCTCTTCTGAGGCATAGGACAGGCATGGCAAGCTTCTGTGGGCAAGGAAGGGGGCTCCAAGGTTCTGGAGGCTTCTCTCTGGCATGTGGAGCTAGGGCAGCCGCCGACAGGACCTGACCCAGCCTTCTAATCACACTGCTTCTCTCCTTCTACTGTCTCCTTCTGCTGTGTGGTAGCAGTTAGGGAGAACTTTGATCTTGCTGCACATCATTTGTGCGATAAATATTTAAGTACGGGTACGGCCACTGTCCTGTGTATTGGGAATTCAGTGATGAATAAGGTATGAACCTACTCTTCACCTGCAGTGATTATGTCTCAGGGAGCCCCTGCTATCTGCTGCCCCTGCTTCACATGGGCGATGGTGCCAACTGGTTTCATTGCGCATTCTTGGATTTAGAATCAGTTGGGCTGTCCATGGTCTTCAGAAATCTGTTTTCTCATTTCTAATGGACTCCCTGTCTCATTCCTAACACCTGTTTCAATCCCTCCCTTATTCTCAAATCCCAACACCTGCCCCATCCCAGCTTCTGATGACCTCGCTTCCCATTCTCTTGAGAAAAGCAAGTGACCCACTGAGAACCCCTTCACCTTCCTGCCTCTGCACATCAAAATGTCTCTGTGTGGACACTTACATTCTCATCCTTCTCCCCCGTATCAAATAAAGAAATATACTTCCTTCCTTCCAAGGTCACCTCCTCTACCTCATCCCCACCCTTTTAGCTCCTTTTGCAAACTTGTTTCCTTGACCACTTCCTCTGATCTGCAACTTCAGTCTTCCCTTTTCCCTGAGTGCCTCTCATCTGCTTGCAAACAATCCTGTCTGCCAGTCCCCAAGAAAGAAAACATTTCCCTCAATCCTTCCACTCCTTGGAATTACCAGTCTTGCTCCTCTCACACAACTTCAAGTGGTCTATTGATGGCCCAGCACGCCGGCCAACACTGACAGTGCTCCCCATTGCCTTCTGAGCCTGTCCTGCCCTGGGTGCCATGAAGCTATGCTCTTCAGGGGCCTTCCTCCTCCCTGAGCGCCTATCTGCCATTTTCAAGGGCTCTTCTTCATTCTCTTGCCCTCCCCAACTGCCACACTCCCATGGGTCTTTCCTAGCTAAAAGTCTGTTCTTTTCTCCTTAAATAATCTCCCTTGCTGAGCGTCTCAGTCCTCATGGCTCCATAATCATCTTGGCACTGTTGCCTCTCAGATTAGCATCGCAAGAGCTCACCTCTCTCTCAAGTTGCTGCCCTGCCTACATTGCCTGTGCACATTTCTACCTGGATGTCTTGCCAAGCACCTTAAGCCAAATTCATCATCTTTCCACCAAACCAGTTTGTTCTGCTGCCTGTCCTACCTTGGTTTTTGCACCATCATCCTTCCTGGCACCCTGCCTTTCCCTTGTTCTCCTATTTGAACAGTTTTCAAGACCTGTAGGTGTTGCCTCCGTCCTGTCTCTTTCGATGTTGTCATTTCTTTCAGCTCCCACTGCCACTTGCAGTTCAGTCCCTCCCTATTGGGCTCTTATTATTTAAATAGTATCCTAATTAGTCTCCTTCACTGGTCTCTTCCTCTTCAGATGCCTTCTCCTCAACAACATGAGGTTAATCTTTTAAATCATAGTAGCACCATGTCACTTCCTGGCCCCAAAACTGTCGATGGGTCTCTATTGTCCACCAAATGGAAGACAAACTACATCATATGAAATCCAAGTCCTTTCTAATACAGCCTCAAATACTTCCTGACCTTTACCTCACTCAATTTAACTCATATGCCCTATTTTCCATTCAAAAATTGACTACTTACTAATCTCGAACACAAGCCTCATTTTCCCACTTCCAAACTTTTGCTTCTTCTGCATCCTATCTCAAATGCCTTTCCTTTCACCCTGCCCACTCCATCAAAATCTTAACCATCAGTCAAAGTTTACTTCAAATTCACTGCTTATTTTCTCATTTGGAAGTTCTCTCCTTATTGTTTGGAGCTTCTTATGGTACCTACTATATAATTTACTAGTCACAAGATGCATAGCCCAGGCAGCAGCACATGCCTGTAGTGCCAGCTACTTGGGAGGCTGAGGTGGGAAGATCACTTGAACCCAGGAGTTCTCAGCTGTAGTGTGCTGTGCCGATCAGGTGTCCACACTAACTTTCGCATCAATATAGTGACCTCCTAGGAGCAGGGAACCACCAGGCTGCCTAAGGAGGATGAACCAGCCCAGGTTGGAAACAGAGCAGGTCAAAACTTCTGTGGTGTTCAGTAGTGGGATTGCACTTATGAATAGGCCCTGCATTCCAGCCTGGGAAACACAGTGAGACCCCGTTTCTGAAAAAAGAAAAAAGAAAAAGACACACAAATACAAATGCCTTATCTCTGCTACTCAGTTGTAAGTAAGCTTATGTCAGATTTCTCTTTGCATCTCTTCATACAGTGCCTAATGTGCTCAAAGTATGGTCCACATCATTAAGCACGCTGTTCAACTCAGCAGAAGTTTTTTCTGCTATAGCAGATAGCAGCAAACAGTATATTGATTTACATTCTGGATTGGGAAAGCACTGGATAAAGCAAACAGATTGATTTATGTTCTGGAACAAGTTCCTTATCTCATGGCACATCAGTAACAAACAGTTGACTAACTGGCACCAGACCACAGACCACACTTTTAAGTAGTATTGCCCTAGGACACAGTACCTTTCAATAGATTTTTTTTAAAGATTTTATTTATTTTAGAGCAGTTTTAGGTTCACAGCAAAACTGAGCAGAAGGTACAGAGAGTTCTCATATCCCCTCTGCCCCAGCACAAGTGTAGCCTCCATCATTGTCAAAATCCCCCACCAGAGTGTAACATTTGTTATAACTGATGAACCTACATTGACACATCATTATCACCCAAAGCCCACAGTTTACATTAGGAATCACTCTTGGTGTTATACATGCTATGGTTTTTGACAAATGTATAATGACATGTATCTATCATTATAGCATCATATAGAGCATTTTAACTACCCTAAAAATCCACTGTGTTTTACCTATTTATCTCTCCCTCCTCCCTAACTACTGGCAACCACTGATCTTTTTACTACCTTCATAGTTTTGACTTTTCCAGAATGTCATATAGTTGAAATAATATAACATATAGTCTTTTCAGGTTGACTTCTTTTACTTAGCAATATGCGTTTACACTGCCTCCATGATTCTTCGTAACTTGAGAGCTCATTTCTTTTCAGTGATGAATAATATTCCACTGTCTGAATGTACCACAGCTTATTCATTCACCTATTAAAGGACATCTTGCTTGCTTCCAAGTTTTGACAATTATAAATAAAGTTGCTATAAATATCCATATGCAGGTTTTTGTGTGGATATAAATTTTCAATGGATAAACTTATGGGTTTGTAAGTGGGAAAATGAGGCTTGTGTTTGAGACTAGTAAGTAGTCTTAGTATTTACCCAAAGATAAAATTGCTGGATCACATGGTAAAAGAGTATGTTGAGATAAGAAAAGGGAAAAAATACTTAAATAAATAATGGTCAAAAACTTTCCAATGTGATTAAAAAAAACATTATTCTATGCATCCAAGAAGCTCAACAAATTCCAAGTAGGATAAACTCAAAGAGATTTACCTCTAGATACATCATAATCAAACTGTGGAAAAATAACGAGAAAATCTTGAAAGCAACAAGAAGTGACTCATCATATAACAAGAAGTGACTCATCATATACAAGGGAGCCTTAATAAGATTAACAGCTAATTTCTCATCAGAAATCATAAAGGTCAAAAGGGCAGTGGGGTGACATATTCAAAGTGCTGAAAGAAAAAGATCGCGAAGAATTTTATATCCAGAAAACTATACTTCAAAAATGTAGGAGAAATTAAGACATTACCATATAAAGAAAAAAAATCAGCTGTCAGTAGCGCCATAAGATTCAAAATAAAGAAAAGAAAAGAAAAGAAAAAAAAAACAAAACAGGAGAATTTGTTGCTAGAAAACCTGCCCTGCAAGAAATACTAAAGAGGGTCCTTCCGACTAAAATAAAAGGACATTAGATAGTAACTCAATCCACACAAAAAAATAAAGAACGCTGGTAAAGGTAGCTACAGAGGTAAATATAAAAGACAGTTTAATTGTATTTTTTGTTTGTAACTCTTTTCTTCTATCAGGATTTTAAAAAGCGACATAAATTAATAAATACAAAACTATGTTGATAGGCTTATAATGTATAACCATATAATTTATGTGATAATAATAGCACGAAAGAGGGTGAAGGAAACAAAACTAAACAGGAGCAAAGTTTGTATTCTTTTGAAATTTAGTTGATATCAATCAGAACTAGATTGTTATAAGTTAAAAAGTTAA
>NW_012141747.1:2327071-2329483 GCF_000956105.1 Propithecus coquereli
AGGCGTGAGCCACCGCGCCCAGCCCCTTCTTTTATTTCTTTATTTTATTCTTCAGTTCCCCTCTAAAGCTACAGCTGATTGTTTAACTAGGATTAATGGAGAAAATTTGAAGAACCTTGCCTTTTCTTTAAAATATCCTCAGAAGAATGGCTCATTATATGTGTATAAATTAATAAAGATATTATTTGTTTCCAGAAGAGCAGTGCAATCCACAAACTTGAGGAAATGGAAGAATTTCACACCATGGTGGGCTATTACATTGTATAACAGGCTCTGCTAACACAAGCCATAATCACTGGATGACCTACTGCTAGGAATGTACTAGAGAATTTGCAAATTACAGCCTGCACCTGCAGGTAATACCTTAGTCCCTGTTTATGGGCTTTTCAAAGCCATTTACAAATCTGTGTATTTATGAGGTTTGTAGGATGACACAGCCTGCTTGTTTCACAAGGTTAAGAAACATTTTATACAAGTGTTTTGGTAAATATCCAACCTCATAATTTGTCATCATCTGGTAAATTTTTTTTCATATGCTGGAACTAAACTTTCAAATGGTAGTAAGGTAAAATTTCTATTGATCCATTTCAGAATATTTGTTAGAGAATCATATTTTGAAAGCAGGAGTTATTAGGTACATAAAAATCCTGGGAACTAATGCCTTTGGTACTTGACAAAGAAGTTTGATTCTTCAACAAATGTCAGGAAAGATCTTTGAAGATTAGAGTGATGTCAAGGCACAGTTGTATTTTGAGTCAATTATTAACAATATGTTCCTGCTAGACACAAAGGTGATGTCTCAGGCAATCCACTCATATTGAGCTGGTCCTGCACTGTTCAATAAGCCACCTTTGGCTGTTGAGCACCTGAAATGTGGTTAGGCTGGATGGAGATGTGCTGTAAGTGTGAAGCACACACTGCATTTCAAAGACTTAGTACCAAAAAATTGTAAATTATCTTGATTTTTTAATATAGCTTACATGTTGAAATATTTTTGATATTTTGGGATCAATGAAATATAATATTAAAATTAATTTTACCTGTTTCTTTTCACTTTTTTCAATGTGGCTACTCAAACATTTTTTTTTTTTTTTTTTTGAGAAAAGAGTCTCACTGTGTTGCCCGGGCTAGAGTGCCGTGGCGTCAGCCCAGCTCACAGCAACCTCAAACTCTTGGGCTCAAGCGATCCTCCTGCCTCAAGCCTCCCGAGTAGCTGGGACTATAGGCATGTGCCACCATGCCCGGCTAATTTTTCCTATGTATTTTTTAGTTGTCCAGCCAATTTCTTTCTATTTTTAGTAGAGACGGGGTCTCGCTCTTGCTCAGGCTGGTCTCAAACTCCTGAGCGCAAACAATCCACCCGCCTCAGCCTCCCAGAGTGCTAGGATTACAGGCATGAGCCACCGCGCCCGGCCCTCAAACATTCTAAATTACATATGTGGCTCGTATTATATGTCTCTTGGATAGCAATGACCTAGTCTAGCACAGATAACCTGACATATCCAGAGGGAGAATGCTGGAATTGGCATCACAGACTTGCAGGACCCAGGAATGGCTGCAGAAATTTTCTTCCTGAAAATTCACTATAAAGAACTTAAGAAGAACGGTATTAGGTTTTCTCCATCATTTTTTAAGGCAGTTTTCAGAAGACTAAAGAGGTAGTTAGTAGGTAAAAAAAAAAAAACAAACAAAAACCAACAGGCTACTGTATAAAGGGGTGTTCAGGCCTGAGTCTAATTATAGTTTGATTCAGCCCCTGGAAAGGTTGTTTGATAATGTTCCAGTTTATGACCTAATGACCAACATTATCAAATTACCCGCTTCTGTGCTTTAGTACCATATTTATGGGCTCTTTCATTAGTACTAACTTCAAACAAAGATTGAAAAGTTAAGAGGCCTCTAGGTACTCCTGACCCATATTAGAGCCTGGTCCATTTTGGAGCCACTATGGGCCTAGATGCTAGACTGAGATGAGCCTAGAGAGATTTCTTCATCTCGGGAGCCACCCTAGATTTTCTGGTTTGAATATAACCCAGTAGAAGTTCACTCTGGGGCAGCCACTTCTTGGGACTCTGCCGGCCATCTGGTGCCTTTGATAAACTCACCGGAACAGCCTAGAAAAGGTCTGTTCTTTGGACCTCCAGGTACCCTTTGCCCTACACTCCTCCCCCAACATACACCTACATGACCCAAACAGAACAAGAAAGATTTTGCAAACCTCTCAATCCAGGTTTTACTTAGGTTTGTAATATTTATTTTATTGGCAATAAAAGCATACCAGTAAAAAAGATGTCCAAAGTATAGAAAATAATTTTTTAATTCATAATAAAACTAAATTCAGAAAATTTTTCACTCAGAGTAGTACCAACACCCAAAACAACCACTATTAACAATTACATGATATCTGTTCAA
>NW_012141747.1:2329533-2332185 GCF_000956105.1 Propithecus coquereli
TTCAATTTCAAATTTATAATACTTATTTTGAAATACTACTTTGTTTTTCTCCCCTCCATGCCCACATCATCCCACACCCAGTTTAAGCAGGTGCCGGGTTTGATGTTTCTTTGCCTCAGGAAGTTTTACAGAGTGAATAACAAAGCTATTCTTAGGCGTTTTGGCCCTCTGCAGAGGACACAGCCAGTGTTACAGAACAGGTAATCCTCTGAGGATCCTGTGGCTTGTTAGAAATTTGAACTAATGAGCTTCCCACGACCTCTGGGAATCAGAACCTCTGAGGGTGAGATCCAGGAACCTCTTTTAACAAGTTCTTCAGGCCATGAATATGCACATCAAAGTATGAAAAGTGTCTGGTTAGAGGAAGGATTCCAGAAGGAGAAGGGTGAGTGGCACACCTTTGGGAAGAAGGAAGAAGGAGAGACCAGGCCCCTGGACATGCAAGGTTCCAGGGCTACACCTGAGAAGGTGTTGTGATCTCAGGTGATGTAGCACTGTCTTATCCTACGCCCTGTGACAGGCAGGGAAGCAGTGCATAGACAGTGAAGGCGGCAATGTGTACACAACAGGCTGCTAACCAGAAGCCCCTACCCAATCCACTGGCTTTGGATTCCAGACCCTATAGAGGCCTACAGCCTTTTCAGGGGTCCCTATGCTGACTGACACACCCATCAGGGGACAGAGCCTACGGTACAATTTATTTTTATTAAAAAGGGTCTGGGCCAGGCGCAGTGGCTCACACCTGTAATCCTAGCACTCTGGGAGGCCAAGGTGGGCGGATTGTTTGAGCTGAGGAGTTCGAGACCAGCTTGAGCAAGAGTGAGACCCCATCTGCACTAAAAAAATAGAAAGAAATTAGCTGGACAACTTAAAATATATAGAAAAAGGCCGGGCGTGGTGGTTCACACCTGTAATCATAGCACTCTGGGAGGCCGAGGCGGGAGGATTATTTGAGCTCAGGAGTTCGGGACCAGCCTGAGCAAGAGCGAGACCCCGTCTCTACTAAAAATAGAAAGAAATTGGCTGGACAACTAAAAATATATAGAAAAAATTAGCCAGGCATGGTGGCGCATGCCTGTAGTCCCAGCTACTCGGGAGGCTGAGGCAGGAGGATCGCCTAAGCCCAGGAGTTTGAGGTTGCTGTGAGCTAGGCTGACGCCACAGCACTCTAACCCAGGCAACACAGTGAGACTCTGTCTCAAAAAAAAAAAAAAAAAAGGATCTGGGCACAGTGGCCTGTAGTTCAGCTACTCAAGAGGCTGAGGCAGGAGGATCACTTGAGCCCAGGAATTCGAGGCTGTAGTGCACTATGATCTCACCTATGAAAAGCCACTGCACTCCAGCCTGGGCACAACACAGCCAGACCCCATCTCTAAAAAATAAAACAAAAACACCGCCACCCAAAAGAACAAAGAACTGGAGAATTCTTGCACACCTGAGATTGTGGACTGAGATTCTTCCCTACTACATGTATTATAAAGTCAATAAATGAGACAAACCATTTTGATGAATACGAAATTCTTCAATTGGGGGTCAAGAATGACACTTGCTATTCTATATCAGCCTCATCCTCTGAAGCATTTCTTTAGTAAGGTTTTTATTTTGCATACTGTGAAGGAAACCCTTGACCACACTGATAAATAGCACTGTATTCATTTCTACAGTGTTATTTGAGTAGGCCTACACAGAATTACAACTTTTCTCATTAATATTGCTGGGCAAGAAGTTAAAGGTTAAAAAGGGGGAATTGTAGGGGATGGGGAAGAGAGGTTAAAAAAAAAAGCTTTATCCAGACACAGGCAAAAAAGAAAAAAACAAAAGCTATCCTGGTAGCACAATTAAATAAGTTTCTTAATTATCACTTTCAAAGTTGGAATTCCATTAAGAGTAATAATAAATTACAGCTAAGGTGGGGGCTCCTGCAAAGAAAGCCATATATAAGCATAATGCTATGGCTTATCATTTCTCAAGGGACAAGGTCAAAATCCAGGTACCAAGCGGAATTGTCTTATGAAATTAGATCAGTGGTTCTCAAATATGGGTGTGCATCAGAATCACCTGTAGGGCGTGTCAAAACACAAATTGCTGGGCCCCCCTGTTGCACCCTTCTCAGTTCTTGCTTCAGTAGGTGTGGGGTGGGTCCCCAGAAATTTGCATTTCTGACAAATTCTCGGGTGATGTAGGTCCAAGGGCCACTATTTGAGAGCCACTAGAACAGACTACATGGCTACACTCCATTGCTTGCCTTGTCCAGATGCACTTGCAAGGAAGAAGACTCCTGGATACCCCCTTCAGTGGTGTTCTGGGCCTGGACTAGGGCTGAACTGAAGCAACTGATCATCATTATCCATCTTCTTTCATACTAGGACTGACTGCACAATAGAATCATTGGGAGAATCTTCTGTAAAGTGCTGAAGCCCAGGTCCCACCCCTAGAGAATTTGATATCACTGGTCTATGACAGGAGCTGGGTAAAACCTGTAGGGTCATCAATACCAATTAAGGCAGTGGCTCAACCTTTCCTCACATTTGCAATACCTGAGATCCTTTTAAAAACTATCTTGGCCTGGCTTCGCTCCAGACCAATTGTCAGAATGGAGGGGGAGGGAAAGGAGGGCTTGATTTTTTTGTTTTGTTTTTATATTTTAATTAA
>NW_012141747.1:2332908-2334010 GCF_000956105.1 Propithecus coquereli
ATATTTTCTGATTTTTTATGGTGAGCATGTATTATTTATATAATTAGTGAAAGAAAAGAAAGCCAGGAGACAGACTGTGGCCTCTAAATATCATTGTGATATTTTTAACCTCTTTTCAATTTATTTATATTTTCTGATTTTTTATGGTGAGCATGTATTATTTATATAATTAGTGAAAGAAAAGAAAGCCAGGAGACAGACTGTGGCCTCTAAATATCATTCCCTACTAAAATAAAACAGGGCTACTTAAAGAAATGGCTGATTCTTGGCTGACTTGGGAAAGCAAGGAAGAAATCCAAGGGGTTCATCAAGTGGATTTAGTAGCCAACCTGGCGAGAATGACCAGCAATGGGATAATTTGTGCTTCAATAATAATAATAACTGTAAAGGATTGAATTCCATCACGTATGCTAAATTCATGCATTGTTAATGGTAACTTTAAAGCATTCTATTAAGTGGGGAGCTGAAGATTCCTTATTCTGATAACTGATAAATAAAAGAATCAATCATTTAACCTACCTCTCTACAAACTGTACCTCAGGGTAACCCCCATTTGGTGAGGGGTAGATTCTCTTTGCAGACTTATTCCAGCTAATAAATGAAGAATGATAGAATTACAGTATCACCATTTTGCAAATCCTTAATGAAAGAATAAATTTAGGTAAAGTTCATCAATGGACACTGATATTACAAAAAGGAAGACACCCCAAGATAATGTATCTCCAGACAAAAGTACACAACACCACCTATGAATATCATTGCCTCCAAATCAGACCCCAATCAGATCAGATTTCTTGATCTAACTACCAGTTCACAGGAAATGCTGGGGACAGAAGAATATCTTAAATGCCACCACGAGGATGTAATCAGCCAAATTCAGAATGTAGGAAATTATGCAGATCAACTGATTTCTTCCAAAAAAAACTGAAAAGAATAAAACCTGTGAATAAAAGAAACTTAAGAGACATATTAACCTAATGCAATGTGTGAATCTTGATCCAAACTAAATATAAAATAACAGGAGACAATCAGGGAAATTTGTATGTTGAATGGATATTCAGTGATACCTTTGACCTTTGGTCAGTTTTGTTTTTTTTTTTTT
>NW_012141747.1:2334780-2337848 GCF_000956105.1 Propithecus coquereli
GTCCAACAGCTTTAAATTTGAATTATTTCATTTCACACCTTCAACATAAGCCATTGCGAGAGAGAGGAAGTGGCTGGGAGTATACTTGAAATCAAATCAGCCATGAGTTGATCATTGTTGAACCTAAGTTATGAGTGCATAAAGCTTCATTATACCAGTCTCTCTACTTTCAGAAATGTTTGAAATTTTCAATAATAAAATGAAAGAAAGGATAATGACATCCTCCTTTTCCTCCCACTCCCTCAAAGAGTAAGGAGTAAGGCTTGTTATGTTTTCTTCTGGGGCAGTAGGGGCGGGAAATTAAAAAGACTGAGTGGCCTGTATAGGGAAAGAAGGTCCTGAAGGTTAGAGCTAGCAGTGGTAGCTTTGGATCAGGGAAAAAAGCAGCTGAGGCAGAGCTGGTAATTAAAAAATAAAGACCAAGAAGCTGTGCTGGGCCTAAGGGCTCAACACCTGCAAGGCCTGTTCCTTTTAGCCTGTTCCTTTTACCCTGAGCAACAAGCCTGTAGCCAATCATGAGTCCTGAACTCTGGAATAACAAAAAAAGAGCCATTCTGCTCATTTTACAAACATTGATTACACGCACAACACTGTGCTAGTTGAGATAGGCTCCTGAAAAGAGTCAAGACACAATCCTGGCCCTTGAGAAGCTCACAACATTAAAAAAAAGGCCAAAAACTGTATTTGGGAAGCAGTATTGCTGGTACAGTGTTAATGTGCAAGCATAACATACACAAGGCACGTGAAAAATTGGAGGAGCACCTAAGTTTGCCTCTAGTTAACCAGGGCAGGTTTTCACAGAAGAAACTGCTTTTGAGTTAAAACTTGAAGACTAATTTGGTGTTTGCCAGGACAAGAACCAGGAGCAAGAGGTCATTTGAGGAAGAAGCAAATGAGTTTGCAACACATAGGATGAAACTGCAAAGACACATTTTGGGAAGTACAGTTCGTTTTTTTTTGCTAGAATGTGGGAGGGGTGGTTTCCTAGGATCTGTGCCCAGCCTGCATAGATCACCATAGTTTACCTCCCTTGTTCTAGGTCTGTGACAAGGAGAAAGCCTTGCCTGGGACCCTTTCCAACTTCAAGGAAAACTTACAAGTTGTGACTCAGGCTGCATTTTGGAGCACAGAGGCAGTCCAAGAAAGATTTATAACAAAGAGGAAACTGAGGAGTTTAAAGCCCAACAAAAACATGTGATGTCAGCGGCAACGGCTACTTCCTACAATTACAAACCCTGAAGAAAGCAGGAAGATGAGTCAGTCAAAAACCAATGTTATCAACTTCTTTACCGTCAGCAGCAGGCTTTTCACACAACGCAAGTTTATACAGACTCTATGTCACCTAGCATTTATTAATATTGCCAAACAAATCCTTTCCCCTTTTATTATGTACAATTTAAGTGTTCCTTTAAATAGGTAGTTGGATGCACTTATTTCAAAATTACAGATTATACATGAAATACCACAACAATAAGGGTCGTTGTGAATACTTGAGAGAAGCGATAAGAAATCAATTAGCATTAAAAAATTGTTAACAAAACACAACTGGGCAAAATGTGCTTTAGCTTTGGATTTTTTTTTTTTTTTTACAGAATGTTTTGTGGGTTTTTTGTGTGACCATATCTAGCTCTATCGCCTAGGCTGGATGGAGTGCGGTGGCACCGTCATAGCTCACAGCAACCTCAAGCTCCCAGGCTCAAAGAATCCTGCTGCCTCAGCCTCTCCTGTAGCTGAGGCTACAGACGCACACCACCACTCCCAGCTAATTTTTTTTCTGTTTTTTTGGTAGAGACGGGTCTCCCTATGTTGCTCGGGCTGGTCTCCAACTCCTGGCCTCAGCGATCCTCACGCCACCGCGGGCTCCTAGAGTGCTGGGATTACAGGCCTGAGCTACAGCGCACAGCCAAAAAGCGTGTGAAATGGTTTAGAAAGCAAGGCCTTTGCCATGTGCCTTTGCACAGAAACGTCACAAACTTCTGTTGAGCGATTTCACAATGGCGGTCCCATGCCCGCCTCCCCCCCGCCCCTAGGGAAGCTTCCCGTTTCTCCGTAGGTTACTTGCTTTGGCTTCAGGGGTGCTAGACGTCCCACTGCGTAGGCTCTCCCCTGCCCCAGGGGTTCCGGGCTGGCGCAAGCCCTCGCCTCTGCCCACAGGTTCCTGAGGGCCCCGGGACCGCCCAGGGCCAGACACTCGGCGGCACCCAGTGTCACGCCTGCGCGCGCATCCGCGAGTGTCGCAGGGCGGGGCCAGGGCCGACCCCGCCTCCCGCCGCCTCGCCCTCTCCGCGCCGCCAGGTGCGCTTGCGTCGTGGCCCCGCCCCCCGCCTGGTCTCACTGGGGCAGGAATCCGCGGCGATTGGCGGGCGTTGGTGTCTCTGCGCTCTTCAGCGGCCTAGCACGCGCGGTCCCTCGGGGTCGCCTGCCCCGCGACCCCTGCCCCCATCCCTTCTCGTCAGCCTGGCTGTGAGGCCATGGCGTGGCAGCGGCGGCCCAAAGCCGGCGTCGGGGCTCACGGCGCGCTGGCGCTGCTAGCCCTGGCCCTGTGCACGCCCGGGGCCCGGGGCCGGGCGCTCGAGTGGTACTCGGCCGTGGTGGGCACCGAGTACGTGGCCCCGAAGACGAACCTGACGGTGTGGAGCGTCTCGGAGAGCGGCCGCTTCGGCGACAGCTCGCCCAAGGAGGGTGTGCAGGGCCTGGTCGGGGTCCCCCGCGCGCCCGACGGAGACCCCGAGGGCTGCGCGCCCGACACGAGCTTCGTAGTGCCCGGCTGCCGGGGGTCCGCGCCCTGGGTCGCCCTGGTGGCGCGCGGGGGCTGCACCTTCAAGGACAAGGTGTTGGTGGCGGCGCGGAAGAACGCCTCGGCTGTGGTCCTCTACAACGAGGAGCGCTACGGGAACCTCACGGCGTCCATGTCGCACGCGGGTGAGCGGGGCCGGGGATCGCGGGATCTGGAGCGGGATCTTTGCGCTGCCAGCGGCCGCGAAGTGAGCCGAGGCACGACTTTGGTGGCCTTTGGCTGTCGGAACTTTCAGGGAAGCACTCGATGTGCTCGGTGTGGCTCCCCGGGT
>NW_012141747.1:2338108-2348684 GCF_000956105.1 Propithecus coquereli
TCTGGTTTCTTCACTTTCATGAAGCATGTGTGAATATTCTAAACTTGGAGTTAGAAAACCTGGATTTAAGTTCGGTATGTTTTCTCACTTGCTAAATATAGGGTTATAACACTGGCTATACTGCCAGTCACATTCGTTGGGTCTTGAATTAAAGTGAAATTTTAAAAGTTAACTTGTGATCATTCAGGAAAAGACCTTGCTATATGCCAGGCGACCCTCCCTACATACGCTATGCCCCAGAAAAGTAGGTTGCATCTTCAGGCATTAATGATAGTTTAAAAGCCTTAAATTTTGCAAAATGTCATCCTTGGAACTGAATTCTAGTTAAGACGCAACAGTACACGCAAAGAGAGCATATTTCTGTTATGCCTTCTAAGATCACATTTGCTTTATGCCTCAGGGGCGAAAGCCCTTTAAGGTAGATACTTTAATCTCATTGTACAAATGAGGAAACTGATGCTGAAAGAATTAAAATGATTGGCCCAAGATAACAAGATGATCTATGGCCAGATAATTCTTTGTTGGAGAGGGGGCTGTCTTGTGCATTGTGGGATGTTTAGCTGCATCCCTGGCTTCTACGCATTGTATCCCAGGTAGCTTTCCCACAGTTAGACAACCAGAAATGTCTCCATGCTGCCAAATGTTCACGGAATGGGGAGGGGGTAACAAAATCATCCAACATTTTGATGTTTATTTTATTTGGTAGCAGTGTGACTAATGGATTAAACAGAGGAAAAGCTGGAAACAGAGAGTCCAGTTAGACTGTTGGGCTAGTCCAAATAGAAATATAAGGGCCAGTACTGTAGTGGTGACTGCAGAAAATGAATGGAAAGACCCTTGCAGAACTTGGCCCAGTTAGGTACATGAGTACAACTACACTGTGACGTTTGAGAATGGAATTTAGAAGTCAGAAGAGGAGCCAGCTTTTGAGATACTTGAACTCAAGGTGACCATGTAGAGCCTGGAAGTCAGCTCAGACTTAGGCTTCCTATATTTTGTCAAAATGTGGCTGGAGCCAGGAAAAAACTGCTGAGTCCATGGTTCTCAGTGTTCTTGTGTAATACTGGTTTTCTATGAAATAGGTGGAGGTGTAAAATTGAATACTGGAAGTCCCTTCCCAAGTCTCTGGGAGAATTTCTCCAGTTTTTCTGAAACCTACTGCTGGCCTCTACTGGAAGCCAGCAAAGGATACTTTTTGGATTTAAATCAATATCTTATTGTGGCTCTAAAAAAATTATGACCTTAAGATAATATTCTGTCAGAACAAATGTAAAGACTGTTACAGTAATGCCCAAAGTTAATTCCATTTACTTTAGTGATTTATGCTGATTGAGCAGCCACTTTGGGTCAAGTATTGTACCTGCTGAGGGATAGAAATGCATAAGACACATGCCTGCCCTTGAGGAGTTTATGTTCTAGTGGGAATGATAAACAGAACTTTCCAGACAATGTAGTTTGGACCTTGACAGAATTATATGCACAGATGCTTTAGGAAGCATGGAGGAAGGGCATCTAATCTGGGTGTTGCAGGGGTGTAGAAGTTAGCTTGACCAACATAGGTAGAAATTGATAAAAGTCACATCATCAAAATGAAAGTTTTTATAGAGTATTGGCCTTAACATAGATATGTTGGTTAATAAACATCCTGATTCTTTAGCTGAAATCTTGGCATAGTCTTTTAAGAATACCACTTTTGTTCTTCTAACAGTTATTTACTGAGTGCCAAGTACTAGCAAAGTTTAAAATTATGTTTGAGGAAAGGGCCACAGTTGAGATGGTGAGGGGCAGGAGAGGTTACAAATATTCCTGTATAAGAAATCCCTGACCTTTAGAGAGTTCACACATTGAGAGATGTGTATTTTGTATTTGCAGAGCATGGTAAATAGTCATTTATGAGTGAATAATAAATTCTTGATGATCTATAATGCTATACTGTCACAAATAATCTAAAAATTTAGATTTGAATTTAAAATGTATTTTGGTGCTATAGGAAGACAGAAATGGTACCTTATAGCCTAGGACAGTTCCCAGAAAGATTGAGTTTTGAAGGACAAGTTAAAGTCTGTGGGGAAAGTTTGTGTGGTGTGTGGTAGAGGTGGGTGGGGGCTATAAGGCATTTCTGAGTGGTAGGAAGAGGGCTGCAAAAGAGTTCTCAGTGAGATTGTTGAGTAGTATATTCAATAAATACAGACTATTTTTGAGCAAGCCAAATTGTCCAAAATATAATTTAAAATTTTACAGTGTCAGGAAGAGAATTGCATTTATTTGAGGGTCCTCCTTACTCACCCTAACCAGCCATAAAAACATTTGTTTTGCATAATGGCTTCAAACTTCCAAGACATTTACGTTCATTCTGGTGTACTATTTCCCCTGCTAAGGAGTCTATAATTCTCCTTATTGGGTCATTTCAACTGTAGGACTAGAAAGTAAGCCAGTTTTTAAGATTAATGCATTCATGCAGAAACCCTTTTATGGGACATCACTGCTTGATGCTGGAGCTACAAAAACTAATAAAGAACAGGTAGTACTTGTCTGGTGAGGGAAGGAGACCTATAAAGAAATTATAGTAGGTGTGAGAAGAGATGTATCTAAGAGGCATTGATACATTGACTGCAGGTGTTCTGAAAAGCCTTCAGTTGAACTTACGCTGAATTTTGAAGATTTGACCAGGAATTCTCCAGAGGGGGAAAAAGTGGAGAGAGTATGGCAGTTAAGTTATTGGAAAGAAGAAAACCTGGAAGTTCATGGGATTCTCTTGCTGGAACTTTAAAAATGTGAATTCTTGCTGCCTGAATTAGTTTTCCAGAACAGAAATCTAATCCACTACTTTAAATATTTCAGTAGCTCCCATCTCCTTCAAGAGAATGTTGAAATCAACTTAGTTGTCTTGTGAGAAGAAATAGTACACTAGCCTCAAATGTCACTTGAAGCTATTGGCTAAATCAGAATTTTTTACATTTGTTTTGGTTTGTTTTTGACAAGGTGATAAGAGGAACACAGAAACTTGAAAAGAAATGGAAATACAATTTTACTTTTGGCACCGAAGAATTTTAAATTATGTTATGGGTATTTGGCTTGCTAAAAATACTATATTTCATATTTGTTATTACCAACAAGTAAGTTCAGGATCATGTACTGAGTGCAAAGACATTGTGCTAAATGTAAGACAAAAATAAAACTGAAACTGCCTTCAATGAGTTTTTCTGTCTAATGGTGAGGTGTATAGGTTTTTTCGGAGGGGGAGAGATTGTGCAATGACCTTTTTTAGTCAAGCAAGATTGGTAGCAATGATAAGGCCCAGGGGAGAAAAAATTCTAAGGATTTTTTTCTCTCTGGTCCCAAGTCTTTGAGTTTCTGTGCTTTCTCTGAAGAAATTCAGCTATTTAGTTTGGAAATAAGCTGTGATTTGCTCTCATGTGCCAATTAAGGCACAGTTGTACACAATAACTTGAGCAGCTTAGCTCTCTAGGATTGGCCCAGAGAGGCGGTGATGCCTCCAGAGGTAAGGGTGTGCTGGCTGCAGTGCCTGTGCCTGGCACCTCTTGGGGTTGTGCACATACTGACCCTGAGCAACTGCCCTGCCTCCAGTTCATCTCCAGAAATGTTGTGGAAAAGCAAATCACAGAGTAGAAAGAATATTCATTCTGAGTTTTATTAATATAATACAATTCCCAGAAGCAATCTTGTTGCTATGATAATAGTATAGTATGATTATAGCAAACTGTTTAGCCCTCATCCTGGGCAGTTTAAAAAAAAAATAATTTCTTTTATCTCAGTGAGCTAAGATTAATTCCCTAGGTGAGAAATTTCAGATTGACATTACAAGTGTTTTCAGCTCAGAGTGTCTGACATTCATGATGGCAATGTCCCTTCCCCCACCCCTACCCAGTCTTGAGATTTTAGGTGTTCTAGAACCTCTCTAATCTCAGTTAATCTTCCACCTCAACTGGGCTGGTCACCATCCCAAATATGTATTTATGATGGTTTCACAGTCTAGAAAACCTCCCTTCTTTTGTTTGGTAAATTGTTTTTCTCTTTTGAGATGTGGCTGAAACGTTCCTCCTAGGGAAAGATTTTCCTCCACCCCAGACAAAATTATCCCCTTCCGCAGCTCTTTGTTATTTGCTTGTTAAAGAAGCGGCAGTTCAAAATAGGATCCTTCTCGTCCCCATTTTATAGTTGCAGAAACATTCTCAGGATCAATTTGTCCAGACCTCCAGGCAGTGGATACTAGAGTTAAGATTTGAACCCTGGTCTGTGTGGCTCTGACACCTGTGTCCCCTATGAAGGGGGACCGGGAAGGGATGCTACCTCAGAGCTGGATCTTCAGACCTTAGAAGTGGCTTTTTCGGTGTTATATGACATTGAGCAACTCACTTAAGATATCTAAGCCCTCAGCTGTAGAAAGATAATATGGCGTTTTTCTGCTTCAAGTGAGATATAAATGTGAAAATGCTTCACAGTTGTTTTTCCCCGTTACCACACAAAGAAGGTGATACCAGTACCAGAAACTGTATCAGCTATAATCATAGCATAGAAACAGATTTTTTTCCTGTATAAAAGCATTTAACTAAGATAGGAACATGGAACATTATACTGTTCTTTCTACTTTAAAATGTACTTGAAATTTTCCACAAAAGAAGATTTATAAAAAAGGCTTTTAGCTTGTAAAGTGCCATATAATTGTATGTGGTGTAACTAGCGTAATTGTTTCTATACATATCTTTCTTAACTAGTAGATGTTGATTTTCCCAAAGGCAAGAAATGCCTTCCTCCTTATTGTGTCTCCCCAGTGATGACAGGGTGTAGGTCCTGTGAGTTCAGGGAAACTACATTTCTTGCTATGGGACACTTTTAGGCTCAGGTGGGTCATAGGATCAGCTTCCAGACAGGAGCCACCTTAGCAGGGTGCCCTTCTGGTATTTCAGTAACTAAATCCTGATGGCTGAGATCCACAGTGGATTTGCTACAGATTAAATTTCTCTCTTCAATAAAATAGTCTTATTATGTGATTTCGTATAACATCAGAAAACATTCTTTATACACATTTTAAAATTATTTTTGAATAGGTAATATGTCCACACGGTACAGAAGTTTTACTGTGCAAAGTAAGGCTCCCATCCCACCCTGCAGCCACCAGCTCCTCTCCCCGAAAGCAGTCACGGTCCCCAGTCTCGGGTAGCCTTCCAGAGGTATTGTGTTGGTATGAGCATACAGCTCTGTGGGGTATTTTTTTAAGGACAACATGCTGCCCACACAGTTTTACATGTTGCTTCTTTTTTCTTCTGTCTTGAGTATTATCAGTACTTTACAGCACTGCTGCTTTAACCTTTATACATATGCTGTAATTTATATAGCTGTTTTCTTTTTGATGGACATTTAGATTGTGATGTTTAAAATTTAGGAAAAATCATTGACAATAAATATCTTTACTTTGTGAACCTACTAAAAACCATTGAATTGTGTAATTTAAAAGGATGAATTTTATGGTATGTGAATTATATCTCCATAAAGCTTCTATTTTAAAAACCTATTTGTATTTTCTTTTCTGCAAACCAGCTTCATTTCCTTGGTTTTTCTGTTCTTTTTCTTATAGGAAATGAGCTTTTAGTCTTTGTTATGTTACATCTATTTTTCCTAAGTCGACTATTTGACTTTTGACCTTGATTATACTGTCTTTTAGCCATGGAGAAAATTTTTATTTTTCTTTGGTCAAATCTTTTTTTTTTAAAAGAACTTCTGAGGTGGTTTTCATACTTGCAGAAGTTTTTCTCCGATATCATATATTTTTAATCCCCATGTTTCTTCTGGCCCGTGTGTGTTTTCTCTTCCTCCCACCCCCCCTTTTTCTCTTTTCTTTTCTTTTTGAGACAGTCTCTCGCTCTTGCCACCCGAGCTAGAGTGCAGTGGCATCATGATAGCTCATTGCAACCCCAAACTCCTGGGCTCAAGTGATCCTCCTACCTCAGCCTCCCGAGTAACTGGGACTACAGGCGCACACCAAGATGCTGGGCTAATTTTTCTATTTTTAATAGAGACAGGGTCTCACTCTTGCTCAGGCTGGTCTTGAACTCCTGAGCTCAAGCTGTCCTCCTGCCTCAGCCTCCCAGAGTGCTAGGATTATAGGCATGAGCCACCTCACCCAGCCTATTTTCTCTTTTTTAAATATATTTAAATCTTTGATTTACTTGGAATTTATTTCCGTGTAAGTTGTGAGAAAAGGATGCAGCTTTCTTCCCCCAAATGATACCTAGTTACCCCTACATGATTTTTTTTTAATAATTCATTTTACCCTGTAGCTTTGGAATGTGCTTTTATCATGCACTAAATTCTTTCATGTATTTGGGTCCATTTCTATACTTTTTATTCTGTCTCATTCTGTGGGTATCTTCATATGTCACTGCCACATTGTTTTAATTACTTTATAAAGACTAGTCCAGGTTTTACTGTTTAAAAAGTTTTTTGATCATCTTATTTTTCTCCTAAGTGAACTTTAGAAGCAGTATTTTTAGGTTTTTTTTAATCACATTTGATAACTTATTGCATTAATTTATGGCTAGATTCCTGTAAAATTATTTATTTTACTCCTTTTTTTCTGTCTCTCAATTTTTTTTGTCATGTATCTACTTATGCCCTCAGAGCAATGTTAAATAATAGTAATTGTAGTAGAAATTCTCATACTGCCTCCCTGATTTTAATGGACATGCTTTAGGCATGATGTATTCATATTCATAAGTGAAATTGGTCTGTATGGTTCCTTAAAGTTTGGTGCTAAACTTCACCTGTGAAATTGAATGGTGCTCAGTGAAGAATGTTCTCTAAAAAAAGAAGAAAAAATAAAGAAATAAAAGAAATTGAATGGTGCTCTGGCTTTGTGGAATAGTTCTTAGTGACTTGTTCTACTACTTCTAATGTAATCAGTCTGTTTTCTTTTGGACCAGTTTTGGTAACTTATAATGTAAATGTACGGATAAGCATAGTACTTTTATATTTCTCTCAACTTTCTTTGTATTTTATTTTGTGTTCTTTAATTGATTTCTTTGTTCTTTCCTACAGGAACAGGAAATATAGTGGTCATTATGGTTAGTTACCCAAAAGGAAGAGAAATTTGGGAGCTGGTGCAAAAGGGAATTCCAGTAAAGATGACCATAGGGATTGGCACTCGTCATGTACAGGAGTTCATCAGCGGTCAGTCTGTGGTGTTTGTGGCCATTGCCTTCATCACCATGATGATTATCTCATTAGCTTGGCTAATATTTTACTATATACAGCGTTTCCTATATGCTGGCTCACAGTTTGGAATTCAGGTAATTATGGCTAACTCTTTTAATTTTGCTTTTTAAAAGATAGTTCATGAATAAATCTCATGTACTGCTTAGAGTTACATTTGACCATATTCTTAATTTTATTTTCACTCCTGATACTTAAGTAGTCATAATGACTTTTTGAAAAGAACTTTTTAATTGGAGTATGTTAAATTTTCTGTTTTGTAGAAAATTAGATACCTTTAAACTGGGACATTTTTTGCATGTTTGGTTCCTGCAGGTACCCTCTTTGCCTTTTTCCAGACATAAAAGAATGACAAACAAGCATGAGATATAGTGGACCTGCCCTCATGTAACCCTGGTTCTCTGACTAAGCCTAAAGGCAAAGAGTAGAGAGGAAGGGCCTCCTGTCTCCATTGTGGAACAGCTGTAAAGCCATTTGTCTGTCTCAGTGGCAGAAAAGAGGACAGTCCAAGAGCCAGAGGCTTCCCAAGGCAGGTCTTTTGAACTCACACTTAACTCTGTCGTTGTGAAATGTTGACCTCTCTGATTTGATGACTAGGAAGGGCCTTTTCCTTTTAGGAACCTTAACAGATGAGTATATGGGACCCCATCCTCACTTGTTACTTTCTTGCCAACATTGAAATAGAGGAATTGAAAATAAGTATTTTTGGCCAGGTGCATTGGCTCATGCCTGTTATCGCAGCACTTTGGGAGGCAGAGGCGAGAGTACCACTTGAGGCTAGATGTTGGAGAACAGCCTGGGCAACATAATGAGACCCCATTTCTACAAAAATTTTAAAATTAGCCCGGCCTGGTAGTGTGTACCTCTAGTCCCAGCTACTCGGGAGGCTGAGGCAAGAGGATTGCTTGAGCCCAGGAGTTCAAGGCTATAGTGAGCTATGATTACATCACTGTACCCTAACCCGGGCAACAGAGCAAGACTGTCTAAAGAAGAAAAAAAAAAAAAGAAGAAGAGGAAAATAAGTATTTTTGATCTCATAGCTCTTAAGTTATATGGCTGTTCTATATATTAAGACTTAAATGGTTTTTTATTGTTTCGGAGGGTTTTTGTTTTTTTTTTAAGTTATATTCAGTATACTTCTTTGACTTTGCCTTTTTTCTTTTTTTTTAAATAAAATATATTTTTACTTCTTTTTTTTTCCTCATGTTTGTTTTTAGCAGTGCCCAGCAATAGGAGACTTTGCCTTTTAAATGAAATTT
This sequence comes from Propithecus coquereli, assembly GCF_000956105.1. Taxonomy (NCBI): domain Eukaryota; kingdom Metazoa; phylum Chordata; class Mammalia; order Primates; family Indriidae; genus Propithecus; species Propithecus coquereli. The sequence continues at coordinate 2,346,598 of NW_012141747.1, forward strand.
TTCTATATGCTTATATGTGTGAATTTCTTTTAAATAATGATTTAATTTACATTTTTCAATAACAATAATAATATTTTCCTACCCAAGAGCCATAGAAAAGAAACTAAGAAAGTTATCGGCCAGCTTCCACTTCATACTGTAAAGCATGGAGAAAAGGTAATATTTTCGTGAATTTTGTTTTGTTTTGTGATTTAGGCTAGGCAATGTGTCTGTATGTGCTTAGTCTGCCATATGAGAAGAGCCTTCCAGACCTGTGCTAGCCGCTAGTCACATGTGGGGATTTACATTTAAACGAGTTTAGTTTAAAATTGAGTTCTTCAGTCACACTAGAGACATTTTAGGCACTCAGTAGTCACATTGGTTGGTTGCCGCCCTACTGGACAATACCAGCATTCCCACCAGTGAATAAAGTTGTGTTGGTCAGACCCAGAATAACTGCGAAGAAACTAAAGAATGTAAAGTCTACACCCTAGATCGTTGATACCTTAAACTCTTTTCTGTTAAATCTGAGACTAGTTGTCCATTCTCTGATTCCATTAAATAGAGGGAGAAAATATTGGAATTTGTAGAGAAGAAGGGGAGAAACTTGTTTTTGAAATTACTTTTTTTTTTTTTTTTATTTCAGCATATTGTGATGTTTAGGTTACATATGTTGCCCTTGCCCCCGCCCAAGTCCGAGCTTTAGCATGTCCATCCCCCGGATGGTGCACATCGCACTCTTTGTGTATGCGTATACCCGTCCCCTCCTCCCCCCTCCCCCCACCCGACATCCAGTAAATGTTATTCTTACATGTGCACTTACGTGTTGATCAGTTAATACCAATTTGCTGGTGAGTACATGTGGTGCTTATTTTTCCATTCTTGGGATACTTCACTTAGTAGAATGTGTTCCAGCTCTATCCAGGAGAATACAAGAGGTGCTATATCACCATTGTTTCTTAAAGCTGAATAGTACTGCATGGTATACATATACCACAGTTTAGTAATCCACTCATATATTGATGGACACTTGGGTTGTTTCCACATCTTTGCAATTGTGAATTGTGCTGCTATAAACACTCAGGTGCAGGTGTCTTTTTTATAGAGTGTCTTTTGTTCTTTTGGGTAGATGCTCAGTAATGGGATTGATGGATCAAATGGTAATTCTACTTGTGTCTCTTTAAGGTATCTCCATATTGCTTTCCACATTGGTTGCACTAGTTTGCAGTCCCATGAAATTACTTTTTAAAAAAGAAACATTTCGACGTGGCCAATCTGAGACTTAAAAGTTCAAAATCATACCAGAATTTTAAAGCATTTTTGGTATAGGACAAATCCTGAATCTAGAACCTCAGATTCTTAAAGGGTAGATGCTTTAAAAGGAAAACTATTGCTAACGCAGTAGTATTTATTCTTTTAACAGTCTGTCTTGTGTGCCGTGAAATGTTGATAACTGTGTTAACTTGTAGCTATGGGTTGTTCAGCTATTTTGATTTTCATGTTATCTCACTAAGTTGCTATTCCATGCTCCAGTCTCCACTCCCCCTTCAAAAAAAAAAAGAGTAACTGCACTTACAGTATAATCTCTTCCTCTGACCTTGAAGGCTTAAAAGAAAAATAACACATTAAATTATAGATATCTGATTTTTTTTTTAATTTGGAATTTGGTGTTAATGGTTTATGTGATATATTTAATATTAAGATACTCTTAGAATTGTATTGGTAGGTACCGTTTCTTCCCTAATAGCTTTTACATTATAGTACAGTTCAATTTTAATAGTTTGCACAAGGTACTGGTTTCTTTCCATGCAAATGTGTTGAACAGAAAAAGTAAAAAATAAAAACAAAAAACCTCATAGCTTAAGATTAGTATCCGATTTACATATCACTGATGGTCCTTGGGGAGAGAATTTCCAAGTAATACCTGTGACAAACTGCACACATTCAGCACAGCCAGTTACTTAAGAAGCATGTGGTTTTACGTTTTTCTTGGAATGTGCCTTCTACTTACTCTCCTTAGCAGGAAATCTCAGTTCTTAAACATGAGAAGATGTGTTCTCATATGTATAGTTTACTGAATTGAATCTTTGAGAACATAATATATAAAT
>NW_012141747.1:2348734-2349056 GCF_000956105.1 Propithecus coquereli
GGTTCCATCCATGTTGCTGCAAAAGACATGATTTCATTCTTTTGTTATGGCTGAATAGTATTCCATTGTGTATATACCACATTTCCTGTGTCCAATCCTCCATTGAGGGACAGTTCCATATCTTTGCTATTGTGAATGGTGCTGTGATAAACATACAAGTGCAGATATCTTTTTTATACGTTAGTTTCCTTTCCTTTAGGTGGATACCCAGTAGTGGGATTGCTGGATCATATGGTAGATCTATTTTTAGTTCTTTGAGAAATCTCCATTCTATTTTCCATAGAGGTTGCACTAATTTATATTTCTGCCAACAGTATATAAG
>NW_012141747.1:2352337-2354670 GCF_000956105.1 Propithecus coquereli
GGGGTCTCGCTCTTGCTCAGGCTGGTTTCGAACTCCTGAGCTCAAACAATCTGCCCACCTTGGCCTCCAAGAGAGCTAGGATTACAGGCGTGAGCCACCGTGCCCAGCCCCTAAGTTCTTGATAACAGTTTCCTGAATAAAGGTTGCTGGCTTAAATCTACAGGGATTTATATGGGTTGGTGCAGTGGGTACTTAATGAATTGGGGTCAGTATAGGTTGATCATGTTTTATAGAAAATTATTAAACTAGAAAAGAATTTTTACCCTATGGTGGTTTAGGGCAAGTCTTCCTGACTTGGAAATGATGCTAATGATGCTGCACAGAGGCACAGCACGAGGGCACTGGGGCTAATCTGAGGTGGTGCTTGACCCTCAAGCGCAGACGTGTTACATGTGCACGTTCCAATGAGTTTTGACTCCCCCTCCGCATTTTCTTTTGCGCTTTATGTAACAAATTTCCCAACAAAACCAATATGTTTCTTTTGTGTCTTTGTAAAAATTATACCTTAAGTACTGTGATTTTTAACTCCACTAGCAGATTTCTGTTTGAAGAAAAGGTCTTCAAACATGAATAATTATTAAGTGTGTCTGTGCCTGGCACAGTTGTATGTATGTTGCATGTGCCCCTCAGAGCAGCCCCCCTGGTGTAGGTGCATAGAGGGGAGGAACCTAGTTGTGAGTCACAGCTGGAGTTTGAGTCCAGTCTGTCTGGCTCTAAAACCTATACTCTTAATTCCTTTTCTTCGTCACACATAGAAAACGGATTCATCACATAGGAAGAAAAGTTAGCCAACTAAGACAAATCAGTAAAAGAAGAAAATATATATCCCTTTTTTCATTTTTTATTCTGAAAGTGATATGTGCTCACTATAGAGAAATGTAGAGTATATATAAAAATGTGTAAGAGAGAAAATAAGTTTTTAAGCTTACCATCCAAAGATGATTTGTTAACATTTGCTGCATTTGCATTTGCATCATTTTATATGTCATCTTTTAAGATACTATCTTGTATAGTATAGTGTAAGTATACTGTCTTATACTTTATATATAAGTAATAAATAAAGTACTATCAGTATTAGTTTATTTACTACTATTAGTTTATGCCACATTTATTCCCAAAAGGCTTTTAAATAACTTGCTAAGGCACATAAAAATGTACAACCTAGCATGAGGCGAAAGTAAGCCATGCTATTTTTGTGGAGTGAAGGGAAAATTTCACTAGAGGTGCCAGATTGTATTTAACATGAAAGATAAAGTACATAATGACTTATGATAAATGAGTAGACTAGAATGTTGATTTGACGTCAGCTAACTTGTAATGAGAGGGTGAGTTGGTACAATGTCTTATTTCCTTTATAAGTTATATAAAACATTTATTTTAAAACATTAACACATACTTAATTTTTTTAGGCATATTTTTCATAGAATATGCATTGACCCATGGCTTTTGGATCACCGAACGTGTCCAATGTGTAAACTTGATGTCATCAAAGCCCTGAGATATTGGGTTTGTTACGTTTTTGTTTTTATTCAATCTTTGCCCCAGTTCTTCCTGAGTGATTAGATTTCATTATTGACCAAAGGCAAGAGGAATGGGCGAAATGCACCTTATAACATCCTTGTGGTTCTCTGAAGAAATTACATCTTTATTAGAAATGAAATCTTAAGGCAGTCCAAAAAAATCAATGCACTAAATTTATGATGACAGAATAATATGCTGTGATGTTTCCCAGAGAGAAATATGAGCAATATGTTTTGGTTTACTACACTGCAGAATGTATATATGCCAGTTAGTTTTGTATAAACAATAATCACAAAATATTTGAAATCTAAGGCACCTCATAAATTTTCTGGCTTAATGTACACATTTTACATGTGAGGAAATTGAAGCCAACACTTCTTGATATCAGTTCTCCCCATTCCTGGGTTTCAAATAGTGCTGGGGAAATTTGTCCTGCATTGAGTTTGGCCCATCAGTTTGTGATACTTAGATGGTCGTAGGGACCTTCTTCAGAAGACACGAGGGCAAAGTGGAAGAGAGATCATAATAGTAGGTAGCCATGTGCTGATGCCTTACATACATAATTATGTTTGATCCTCACAGCTGCTGTATGAAATGGTTACTATCCCTATTCTACTAATTAGAAACTCAAGCTTAGAGAAGTTATATAACTGACCTGAGGTCACACAGCTAGCTAACAGAGAATCAGCCTTCAAATTCAAGTTTGCTTGATTGCAGGGTTTATGCTCTACCCAAAGAGGGGGACATAGAGGGAAAAAATAGATTTTTCTAGGTGGTAATATTATTTTGTTTTTAGAGTCTCCATATAATCT
>NW_012141747.1:2354720-2357243 GCF_000956105.1 Propithecus coquereli
GATTATTATTTTTTTGTTGAGTTCCTTGTAAATTCTAGGTATTAGTCCCCTGTCAGATGTATAGTCTGCAAATATTTTCTCCCATTCCCCGGTTGTCTGTTCACTCTGTTGATTATTTCTTTTGCTGTGCAGATGCTTTTGTAGTTAAGTCTCATTTGTCTATTTTTGTTTTTGTTGCCTGTGCTTTTGAGGTCTTAGTCATGAATTCTTTACCTAGACCAATATTCAGGAGCTGGATTTTCTTCAAGCATTTTTATAGTTTCAGGTCTTATATTCAAACCTTCAATCCATCTTTAGTTGATTTTTGTATATGGTGAAAGATAAGGGTCCTCAACCTACAATATTTTCAACTTGCAGTAGGCTTATCAGGACACAACCCCATGGTAAGTGGAGGAACATCTTTATGTAGATTTTTCTGGCAGTTTTACACCTTAAATTTGTACAGAAAAATGTTGTTTTCTTCAATCTGCATCTTATCCACTTCTGGAGACTAGTGTTTGTTTTCTAATTCTTTTCTTCCGGACTCATTCACAGTAATGTATAAACTTGCAAACCATTGTTAGAGACTTTAAAACTTATTTCATCATTCTTGCATATTATATGATAAATAGTGTAGTATTTACCTTCATTGCAGCGTATAATTTAAAATGTTGAAGTTAATTTTAATACAGATTTTGATAATAATATCTACATACAAAATCACATTTTTACTGCTTCCTTGTTTAACAAGTGGTGCACATGGCTAAATGTATTTTTAAATATAGTAATTACATAAGGACGGTGTAGCCGTGTTTCATAAAATGAATTTGCTCAAATCACAGCCACAGGTAGCCATTCATTGATAGTTCCTGAATCCCTGTCCCAGAATCCCAGGAAAGAGAATCTTGTTGGCTGGTCTTGAGTCAGATAACCACTCTGTCCCTGGCTGCTTTGGTTGAGGGTGGGGTGTGAATCATGTGTTACCTTGGGAAATAGGGAAGGCTGATACCACTAAAAAAGTCCATGGACCCATACGTAGATTCTTAGAAGTGGAAATTTTGTCACAAGACTGCTTCCTCCCCCCAAATTTTTGTTTCTTTGTATCTTTGTTAATTTGTTAGATGAAAAATAGTAACTTACTCTTTTGTAATTCTTTTATCACTAGTGAGGCAAATATTTTCAGATATTTAACGATTTGCATTTTCGTATTTGCAAGTTTAACTCTGTTCTTTAGCAGATGTAAATTGGTTTTTTTAATGATTCTAGAAAATAAGTAGCTTATTGTATATTCATTCTTTTTATATTGTGAATTTTATGTTTGAAAAATAATTTATTATAGCAGACAGTTGTATTTCTGTAGTCCTTAAAACATGAATACTTTATTTTAAAAAAAACCATGAACACTAGCTTCATAAATTACAAACACTGTTCATGTCTGATTAGGCAGACAATGAAATCTTTTGCCTTTTCAGCCAAATTCTTTAGATTATTTCTTCATAGTGGTAAGAAGTAAATACCAAGTACAATTATTTGTGTTTCAGTTTCAGGTTGTGCCAAAGTAGAATAGAATTTATCATTGTTTAGGCAAGATATAGTGAGTTTACCAAGCATATCCTATATATTAATACCGACAATAAATTCTTTCCTTTTCTTTTTACAGGGAATTGATGTTGATGCTGAAAATTGTGCAGTGTGTATTGAAAGTTTTAAAGTAAAGGATATTATCAGAATTCTGCCATGCAAGTATGTGTTTTTTTATCTACTAAGATGTTAAAAATTGCTTGACAAGTTCCAGGTTTCTGACAAAAGAGTTGCATGTTTTTTATGACATGAGATCTTGCTATCTTGTCACCTCTTCTTTTAGAAAAGAAGCTTGGACTTGAATATAGTCTTCAAGACTCTGTAAAATTGTTTTGTTTAGGAGACTCTTAAGTGACCATTAAGACTCATTAAAAATCTTTGTCATAGATCAGCTTTTAGTCTTATAAGCAAGGCTTCATTAGAATCCTAGGCATTTCATTATACATTTAGCAAGGCAAAAAGTAAGCTGTGTTGGGAGCAAGGAAATTGAAGGACTCAGGGGAGAGGGCCTGAAACAGCCAGGAGTGGGTGAGGAGGGCAGTGGTTTGCACCCTCAGTTTGGGTTCTTTCTGAGGTAGTATAAACTATGTATTCTTCCCTTTACTCTGGTTACACTAGGGGCTGTGCTTTAGCAACAGGAAGTTGCAGTTTTGTTTTGTTTTAGTAATGGGATACTTTGATAAGTTTTTGAAAGAATCGCTTTGTTGGCAGAAGGGTTTATTTTGTGTGCAGAAATTATCTTTAAGTCTGATCAAATTTAATTCTACTTCACACCTAGTAGAAGCAAGTCACAAGTTAATTTATAATTATATTTTGCTTTGTTTGCAGAGTACTTTAGTATATGTACAAGTACTTTATAGTAGATTAAGTTCTTTTTTTTTTTTGAGACAGAGTCTCACTGTGTTGCCCGGGCTAGAGTGCCGTGGCGTCATCCTAGCTCACAGCAACCTCAAACTCCTGGGC
>NW_012141747.1:2359898-2402895 GCF_000956105.1 Propithecus coquereli
ATCATATTTTTATGGCTGCTAAACATATTTTTAGAGTGTTTTATAGATAGAGTTTATAGATTGAGATAGAATTAGAAACTACAGCATTTTCTGGGGGTTTTTGGTTTTTGTTTGTTTGTTTGTTTTGAGATAGGGTCTTGTTCTGTCACCTGAGCTAGAGTGCAGTGGCATCATCATAGCTCACTGCAACTTCAAATTCCTGGACTCAACCCATCCTCCAGCCTCAGCCTTCTGAGTAGCTGGGACTACAGGCACATGCCACCATGCCCAACTAAATTTTCTATTTTTTTGTGAAGATGGAGTCTTGCTGTGTTGTTCAGGCTGGTCTCAAATTCCTGGCCTCCAGTGATTGTCCCACTTCATCCTCTCAAAGTGCTAGGATTACAGGTGTGAGCCACCACACCCAGCCAGTTTTATGATTATCATTTTATGCAGCTTTAAGCCATAATGCCTATGGCTGTGTAAGCTTCTATAATGGCATGGCTAAAGAATTGACTCGTGCAACAATACTGTTATTGTATTTAAGCAGATCTGCTTAAAATGTCCTCTTCTAGCTTAGTATGTCCTCAAAAGATACTTAAGAGGCCTCACCCTTAATAACTACTATAATTCTCTATGAATTATGTTTTTTAAATGTGAGTTGCAGAATGTCCTCACTATATGCACACAGGCAGGAGAAGTTCAGCATTCAAGAACTGTCTTACTAGAAACTCAGAGTGTTTTTGCTGTCTAGAAAATTTCTTTCCTTGAAAATTTCTAAATTATACTTATTCATTTTTTTCAGTAATTGTAGCTCTGTTTAGCATGGCATAACATGCTTTCTTTGTGAACCTTGTTCATCCCCTCTCTGCTCCAGAAACTGTAGCTTAGATGAGAGAATGAGCCTTTGAGGGACAGCATTTTAAATAATAGAACATAGGGAGCTTGACAGATTTTTTTCTTGGTGAAGTTTTAGAACTCTTTCCTTCATTGGATATCCCCTGAAGCTCATTCAAAGTTGTTTTAAGGAGTCTCACTGACTTTAGCACAAAGACTTTAATCCTCATGAGTTTTCTTTTTGGAAATATAGCTACATATATATTTCATATATTAAAAATCAAAATTCTTCATCTTACATATTCCTGAGTTGCTTACTTAGAATGTTAATTTCAGAAAGATATATATATCCAGAATGACTATTTTTCCAAGAACAGAACCTATAGTAACTTAAATCTAAGAAATTTGTCTTGCCTTTAAATTTTCCATTCTTAGACAAGATGCTGTTTTCTTTAGACCCATCGGCCCCTTCTGCACTGAATTTTTTTTTTTTTTTTTGACACAGAGTCTGGCTCTGTTGCCCAGGCTAGAGTGCCGTGGCGTCAGCCTAGCTCACAGCAACCTCAAACTCCTGGGCTCAAGCGATCCTTCTGCCTCAGCCTCCTGAGTAGCTGGGACTACAGGCATGCGCCACCGTGCCCGGCTAATTTTTTCTATATATTTTTAGTTGTCCAGATAATTTCTTTTTATTTTTTAGTAGAGACGGGGGTCTCGCTCTTGCTTAGGCTGGTCTCGAACTCCTGACCTCGAGCGATCCTCCCGCCTCAGCCTCCCAGAGTGCTAGGATTACAGGCATGAGCCACCACGCCCGGCCTGCACTGGATTTTTAATTGACATGCTTTGTTGTAGTAACTAGTTCTCTATTTCCTCATAGCCATAGTGAAAGTCACCAGCAGTCCTTCACGCAGACTTTAAAGGCTATCTTTTGGTTTGCAGCTGGACCCACTTCAGTGTGCCGCTTGTCACTTGTTTTCATTCATTCCGCAAGCATTGATCAAAAGATTGCCATCTAAGGTGTTAGATCTGAGCTTGGCTCTGGAGAGACAAAGATGAATAAGACACAGCTACTCCACTCATGGGCTCTTGGGGATTTCCCTTTGTGGCCTGGTGGGGGCCAGGGCAAACACACAGACACAGCATGGCAAGAGAGGCATGTTTGAAGTGCCATCTCTGGGAGCATAGAGGAGTAACACATCCCATGTCAGGGGGAAGCAGGAATATGGAGGAAGTGGACTTGAGAGGGACGGCTGAGCTGGGCATTACAGGATACGTCAGACACATAGTGTATCGCAGGTTGTTGACGTGACCGCAGGGGTGAAGTGATGGGTTGGAGGCTGGCAGGCACTTAGGTTGGGTCCGGCTGAGCAGGAGCTTGGGTGTTGTGGGGACACCACAACTACAGGATTTGTCACTGGTGTGTCAGGAGCAGGGGCGGAGGGTGTTTAGTTACTGTTGAGGGAGGAGAGGGCGGGTTCCAGAACACAGGTGGAGAAGGGCTGCTGGGGTGGGGCGGAGGGAGTAGTTGGCCAGCAGTGCCTGAGCCCTGAGAGCTCCGGGAGGGAGGTGGAGTGCCCGTGAGGGGGGTTTTACTTGAAGTAATGGTGAGACTGAGCCCTGTGTTCACAGTCAACCTGCAGAAACCCCTCACTCAGTAAGTCACTTCACCAGCAGTTCCCTCCACTCACAGCACAGCTTTGACTCTGGTATTAATCAGAAGAGGTTTCTGCACATCCCCCAGTGCTGAGACTTAGTGTAGCAGTGCCGATGGAGTCTTTGGCCCTCGCTCTCCTTATTTTCTTTAAAACAGCAAGTGGCAAAGGGAGGGAAGTTGGAGGCGAACTATAGCTGACAGATACCCCATCTACAAAGAAGGAGCCAGAAGTGATTTTTTTTTTTTTAAGAAAATCAAAATACAGTCTGAAGCCCTCTGTTGCTCAGAAGCCTTGTTCATCTCTGAAACCCTAGTGCTTCACGGTGAGACAGCACGAGGCAGTAATTAGGGTTCATGGCTATGGCCTAAATGAGCAGCGGGCAGCCAGACTGGATCCCATCCTCTGTCCAGGAGGCAGGGAAGTATGAGAGAGCTTCACTTCTGTCAAATAGTTTAAAAGGTGGCATTGCTTGTATCAAGGGGGGAAAATGGTTTTTAAAATAAAAAACATGTAGGTCTTAGAAAGCTGGTTGTTGAGAAGGAATTGGTTTTTTCATGCTAGATAAAGGAGACATTGATGTGCTTTTTGCCAGGTTCGGTGTATAAAAGTACGGAGTATGTTATATGAATGATGAGTCAGATGATAGATAAGCTTTGGTCGTGTTATTTAGAAAAGGCATTTTCTTCTGTTGTGATTCTCAAGGGAGAGCCAGAGGACGTGCAGGAGACACCTGCTCCAGAATCTCGCCCCGGCAGAGTTCTGGCTGCAAATTTGAGTCTGACTGTATCAGATGATGACAGAAGTGATGGGGGCAGTCCGCCATCGGCTCCCCCTGCTGAATCTGAGCCACCCTGTGATGCCAGCTTTAAAGGAGATGCAGGTGAAAACACAGCACTACTAGGTGAGAAGCCTGCAGATTATGAAACCGTGGAATGTCGTAAGTAGCTAAAGGGAATTAAGAAATATGTAAAATGCAGAAAAGCATAAAGGAAAAAATGGAAACCATAATCTCACACATAAAGATACCATTTTACTGTATTGATAAATATCTTTCCAGTTGCTTTTCTAGAAATTTAAACATGTTTAAGGATGGGGGAGCATCCCTTACATGCTGTTAGTTAACCTTTTTTTACTTAATGTATAAAGCTCTTTCTGTGTCAATAAATAGATAATTTTTTTATAGCCACCTAGTATTACATTTTGGATTTTCTGTAATTTTCTCAAATTACTAAGGGACATTTATTATCAGTAGCACTTTGAAGTCATTATGTGTATATATTATACTTACCACTTGTCTAATTCTCTGTCATTCCGACAGGTAAAATACGGTGAATTGCATTTGTTTACTGATGAGGTTACCCTCTTTTCGTATTTGTTGATCATTTTTCTTCTCTTATGAATTGCTCATTTCATTCCTAGATTTTCTATGGAGACACTAATTTTTTTATATTCTTAGAGTTCTTTATATTGAAAATATTAGGTCCTTGTCATATACTTTATATGTTTTCCCTCCAATTTGTGTCTCTTTGACTTTTTGTTGTATTTTACTAGATAGAAATTAACTTTTATGTCATTTAGTTTCCCATTCTTTCATGATTCTGCCTTTGATAGCATTAAAGGCATGTTAACTTAGGAGGGTCTTTCTCATCTCAGGATTATAAAGATACTGACCTATATTTTGCTAGTACTCGTGGTTTTGTATTTTACATTTATATCTTAATCCACATCATTTAAGGTGTGAGGGGAAATTTAACCTATTTTTTTTCCAAACATTTAACGAGTTGTCCTCATATTGTTTGGTGAATAATAATTATTTGGAAATAATATGTTTTGGTATTTGCAAGACAAATTCCTTGATCTTTATTCTTTAAAAATTTCTACATTTTTAAAAGATTAATTCTAAAATCATTTTGCCAAGTAAAAGAAAATGTCATCAGAATTTTTATTGGAATTGAATTTACTGGGGAGAATTGAGGTTTCTAATTTTGAATTTTGCCATCCTGGAAAAGGAAGCTTATTTTTCCAAAGCAATTAAGATTCAAACTAAATCAGTTTGTTTCTAACATGTTTAAGATCTGTGAGGCAAAGATAGGTAGAAATATTAGAACTTAAGTTTCAAACCAGTACCAGAGGAAGAAAGAATGCATTGTGAAACAAAAAAGGAGAATGGATTTCAGAGAATTATAAAATTGTAAAGGTCAAGCTATTGTAGGCATTCTCTTAACCAGCTCTCCAGCCAAGACTGGACCACTTTACAAGGCAAAGGTAGCATGTTGAGTTTATAAATGGCTCTTTTTTTTAGGAATCTCATATTGAGCCAAAGTGCATACCAGTGAGATTTTTGCCATTGCCTTCAGACTGTAGAAAGAAAACTAAATTTGTTTTCTCTAGTACATGACCACCCTTGAGATATTTAAAGACAAATACCCTTATCCTGACTAAAGGTCCTTCAAAAGCAGTCTCCAGATTTTTCTACATTGTTGTTACTGGTAAAGTATTACAGTTTACCATTGCTCAGCTCGATGCCCTCTTAGAACTAGGATAATATAATTTGAAATAGTGGGTAGAAATAAAGAATGTGGAAAGAGAAGCTAAAACCATTCAATCCAACAGTCGCACTACTGGGTATCTACACAAAGGAAAAGAAATCATTTTATCAAAAAGATACCTATACTCATATGTTTATCACAGCACTATTCACAATAGCAAAGACATGGAAATCAACCTGAGTGTCCACCAACAGAGGATTGGATATGGATGATGTGGTGTATACATACACACATACATGCACATACACAATGAAATACTGTTCAGCCATAAAACAATGAAATCCTGTCTTTTGCAGCCACATGGATGGAACTGGAGGCCATTATCTTAAGGGAAACAAGTCACACAGAAAGACACATACCACATGTTCTCACTTTTAAGTGGGAGGTAAATAACGTTTACACGTGGAGTGTGCAATGATAGTCATTGGAGACCCAGAAGTGGGGAGGCTGAGAGGGGATTGAGGGATGAGATACTGCTTAATGGGTACAATGTACGCTATTTGGGTGATGGTTACACTGAAAGCCCAGAATTCACCACCATGCAATATATCCATGTAACAAAACTACACTTTTACCCTTAGATTTATTTTTTAAAAAGGAAAAAAAGGGTTTACAAAGCAGCAGAATGTCAGACATGGTCTGAAGCAGCTGGGTTTGCCCTCCTTCCCACTCAACCGCATTTTTTGGTTTCACAATCTGTTTTCTCTCATTGTACTTTTTTTTATTCCCAAGTATTGTTCACCAGCAAATTGACAGGTAATTTATGTGTTAATGTTCCTTCTACCTTGTAACAGTAACAATATAAATCGAAAAACATTAAATTAGAAAAATCAGGCCGGGCGCGGTGGCTCATGCCTGTAATCCTAGCACTTTGGGAGGCCAAGGCGGGAGGATTGCTTGAGCTCAGGAGTTCAAGACCAGCCTGAGCAAGAGCGAGACCCCGTCTCTACTATAAATAGAAAGAAATTAGCCAAACAACTAAAAAGAGAAAAAATTAACCGGACATGGTGGCGTGTGCGTGTAGTCCCAGCTACCTGGGAGGCTGAGGCAGGAGGATCCCTTGAGCCCAGGAGTTTGAGGTTGCAGTGAGCTAGGCTGATGCCATGGCACTCTAGCCAGGGCAACAGAGTGAGCCTCTGTCTCAAAAAAAAAAAAAAAAACCGAAAGAAAAATCAGTTATTTTATGCAGACATTAGTACTTCCAGGGTCTCACTCTTGCTCAGGCTGGTCTCAACGCCTGAGCTCAACCAATCCTCCCACCTCGGCCTCCCAGAGTACTAGGATTACAGGTGTGAGCCACTGCGCCCAGCCTACAATTTTGTCAATTTAAAAATTAAATGTTTAAAACTTCGGGGAAAGTTTAATAAGGTTACTTAAATGTTATTTTGCCATTAATTAAAAAGTTTAAATTGGCAAAGAAAGGTATTTGGTTCTGCTGCTATATTTAAGGAAGTATTCTTTTTTTTTTTTTTTTTTGAGACAGAGTCTCACTGTGTTACCTGGGCTAGAGTGAGTGGCGTGGCGTCAGCCTAGCTCACAGCAACCTCACACTCCTGGGCTCAAGCGATCCTTCTGCCTCAGCCTCCCGAGTAGCTGGGACTACAGGCATGCGCCACCATACCCAGCTAATTTTTTCTGTATATTTTTAGTTGTCCGATTAATTTCTTCCTATTTTTAGTAGAGACGGGGTCTCGCTCTTGCTCAGGCTCGTTTCGAACTCCTGAGCTCAAACAATCCACCTACCTCGGCCTCACAGAGAGCTAGGATTACAGGCGTGAGCCACCGTGCCCGGCCTATTTAAGGAAGTATTCTATTGGTATAAGAAGGCTTTTGTGCTGAAGTAGAACTTTGCACTCCTACTTTGTACTCCTAGTAATACTGTCTTTAAATGCCACCACCTCCTCTTCCTTGCCATCTGTAAGTGGGGATATAGCATACTCTTTACTACCTTGTAGGATCAGTAGTATATAGTGCCCAGTAAATGCTGGCTGTTGTTTTCATTGGCAGCAACATCATCACCATAGCTACTTGTTTGACTTTTGGAAATATCTCTAGGCCACCATCTCCGGCTGAGTCTGTTTATAGCACCATGCTGACCAGATTAATATTGGTTAGGCTAATACTAGGAAATCTCTCATACTGTACATGGGGAAAATGTTCACCTATTCTTCTTGTTGACTGTCTCTGGAATGGGCTATCATTTTTGCATGTATGTTTTATTTAAATTTTTCTGTATATCATCTTGAATTGAGTAACTGTGTTTGTGTTACCGAAGTTCAGAATATGTTGAGTGACCGCCTGACATAGGGTGGCTTTTGTTGCTTTGTTGTAGAAGCCGGCAGGAGCGCCCCTCAGCATGGAAGACCTGTCTTCGAACGCACTTGCTCACTGAAGTGTCCCTGACAGAACTTTGGCTTGAACTAAAGGACTTTATTTTTTTACTTTTTCTTTTCTTTTTTTTTTTTACTTTAGCACAGTTTGTATATTTGAAAATAATGTACATTATTTTACCTTTCAGATTCTGGTTTGATATACAGAGGGCTAAGATATTTTATTCTTTTAGAGACTTTTTGATTTGTCTTCATATATTTATCTACTAAAATATAGTATTTACAATAAACAATGTTGTTTCAGACCGTTCTAAAGACAGCTAGGGAAGGCACTCTAATGTAAAGGACGGGTGGTGGTTCTAAATACTAGACTAGCTACTGCGGTACTGTGAAAACAAGATTAATTCTACTTCTCAAGGTTTTTAGACTAAGCACACCAGTTTTAAAGTAGTTGAAGTGGAGTTGTGTAATTTGGTTCAATAATTGATCACATGGGCTTTCCCTGGAGGAAGGACATTTTTAGAACTTAAAACTTATAACTAAAATAAGAAATCTGCAGCTTTCTTGCACATTTCTAACGTATATAGAGATTTCAAAACCTGAGAACCCTTTTTCTTTGTTGTTTGGGATTGTGAGAAAAGCACTAGATGACTTCAGGATTTACATTTTTCCCTTTATTACCTAATTTCTGTGACACCTTAATGGGGAGGGAAATTTGTCCATTTTTTCCTACAAATAAAAAAATTAAGATTCTGTGTTGCACATGAGCATTAAGTTCTTCATTGCCTTGTTAAAGGAAACTGATTAGGCATCCTGTGATTTTTTTTTTAATCATGAATATATTTTATTGGTTCCAATTGCAATTTGATCTTTATGATTTAAAGAGTAATAAATGGAGAATTTTGATTTTTGTTGTTAGCACAGAATAATCAGTTTTCTTGATTAGTTTTTAAGCAAAAAAAAAATTTTTTTTTTTTTTTTTTTTTTTGAGATAGTCTCACTCTCTTGACCAGGCTGGAATGCAATGGCACAGTCACAACTCACGGAAACTTCCAATCCCCCAGCTCTGATGATCTTTCCGGATCAGCCACCCTAACGGCTAGGACTACAGGCATGTGCCACCACGCCCAGCTTTTTTTGTTTATGTGTTTGTTTGTCTTTGTAAAGCTAGGGTCTCATTATGTTGCCCAGGCTGGTCTTGAACTCTTGGCCTCAAGCGATCCTTCCACTCCAGCCTCCCAAAGTGCTGGGATTATAGTCATGACCCACTGCTCCCAGCCAGTTTTTAAGCAAATTTAATACCATGAGCTTGCTTAACCATTTCTCTAAGTGATTAAACACATACACCCTGCTCTTTGCTCACTTCTTGGAGGTAGATATCAAGGAGTTTGAGGCAGTTGCTTTTTAGAGTGCGGAATTGTAGTCTTTTGTTGCTTCAAAACTAGTTTCTCTGTGTATCCTTATTTTTTTTTTTTTTTTCGCCCTCTCAACCCAGCTTTTCCCTACTCCAGGAAGAACCAGGAAGAGAAGGCCTCTGTGTATATTTTATAAGTAAAAATAAATGTTTATTAAGGTAAATGTTTTTTAAATTATAAAAGATTTATCTTTATAGCCATATCTGGGATATAGGACTTATATCAACCTTTTTACCATGTACGCTTTGATTCTAGCTACTCATAATGAAATACTTGGTGAGTAAACAGTTTTACTGAAATAAAGTCTACAGTCAGATTTAGTATAAGGAGCTATCGAAACAGAAAATTTGCCTTGCTCTGAGCATTAACTTTAACAAATAGCCTCAAAGGTTTCAGTAACAGCCATTGTTTTTGAAATCTACATTCTGTAATTCAGTGTGAATAGGAAAATACATCCTTGATTCTGTACCAAGTAGATTGTTTGCTCTTTGTCTTTTAAGAAACATACTAGGGGAAAATGTTTTAAGTAATAATTTTTCCTAGTATTTAATGAAGCTGACTTGTAAGCTTCATTTTAAGAATACTGTGACAGGGCCAAGTGCGGTGGCTCATACCCGTGAGCCTAGCACTCTGGGAGGCCAAGGCGGGAGGATCTTTTGAGCTCTGGAGTTGGAGACCAGCCTGAGTAAGAGCGTGACCCCATCTCTACAAAAAATAAAAAAAAATTAAAGAAAAAAAGAATACTGTAACAGACTAAGGTAAATTATTTTTGATAGTTACAGAAGTATGATTTCTTAGCAGCTGTCAGATATGGCTTGATTCAAAAGTTTGAACACTAAATTACTTAAAATAAATAGAAGAGCTTAGAATAATTGTAGTCTTATCTCTGCAGTCTTATCTACTCAACAAAGTAGTCTTTAGTAGCCAAAAAAACGAGTGAGAGAAAATGTTAGTACTTCAAAAGGAAAAAGTGTGATAGTTTATCTAGGTGGAAGTAACATGATAAAGAAGGGTCAAATAGTACCAGAATTTTTGCTGAAACTCTCAGGTAGATAAGATGCTGGGAATTTGGGGAATGTAAATGAAAAGCATAATAAATCAGAGAGATTTAGTTATTTATAACAGTAATCACTTTCCTCCTAACAGTTGTCCTAAAAGCCATGTGTTCACTTACAATGTAGAACTGTATTTCACTTTGAAAACTCAGGTTGCGTGTGAAAGTGGCAGCGTGCTGGTGACCGCGTTGCTGTGTGCCTCCCTCCCTGCCTGCTGTCCAGCTTCACTCTCCAGTGTCCGAATCAGCGCTCTGGGTTTCCCAGCAGAAAACCACAAAGGGAAGAGAGGTGTAAGAACATGCATTATTTCGCAGGTAATAATTTCCCATATCTGTCTTTTAAGGGATGTTGAACACACAGCCTTTCCCAAAAGATTGCTCCCCATGGCTACTGAGGAGTGATGACAATAAAAGGCCGAATTGCAGTGTGTCCATCAGCAGTTTGCTCTCTGTGTGGGCACACGATGACAAAATCACCTGAAGCGAACTGATGGTCTGACCTCAGTAACATCAAGATTGAAGTTTCATGCCATGGGAGTAGCCATGAAAGGAATCCCAAGAGCTGAGCTATTTTTAAGAAAAAATAATCAGCAACCCCCTCAGACAACACTGGGGCTTGAACAAGCAGTAAATATACTGTGTACACAAAGATACACTTACTTGAATCAAGGACTACTAGAACCATAAACACAGTAATAATAGACCTTCAAGAATAGGTGTGTGTCCCCATACCACACACTGGGAACGAGATAACCAGCGTAACCAAATTCCCCAGTAAAATAGTTTGGCAACAGTCTATTTTGATAAAGTTGATTTGCTCAGTGAAGGCTAAAATTAAGTCAGTATGTTTGTATTACCAACTAGAACTTGAGGTAATTATGTTTTAGTCAAAAGAGTTTCTCAGAGAGTAAAATGGTGGTTGCCAGGGGCTGGGGTAAGGGGCAACAAGTACAAAGTTTCACCTATGCAAGACGAATGAGCTCAAGAGATCTTCTGTACAACATTGTGTCTGTAGTTGACAGTACTGTATTGTGCACTTAAAATTTTAAGAGATCTCAGGCTGGGCGCGGTGGCTCACACCTGTAATCCTAGCACTCTGAGAGGCCGAAGCGGGAGGATCGCTTGAGCTCAGAAGTTCGAGACCAGCCTGAGCAAGAGCAAGACCCCGTCTCTACTAAAAATAGAAAGAAATTAGCTGGACAGCCTAAAGTATATAGAAAAAATTAGCCGGGCATGGTGGTGCGTGCCTGTACTCCCAGCTACTTGGGATGCTGAGGCAGGAGGATCGCTTGAGCCTAGGAGTTTGAGGTTGCTGTGAGCTGGGCTGACACCATGGCACTTGAGCCTGGGCAACAGAGCGAGACTCTGTCTCAAAAATAAATAAATAAATAAATTTAAAAAAAATTTTTTTAAGAGATCTCATATTGAATGTTCCTACCACAATAAAAAAAAAGGAATATTTTAAAAAGCAGTTTCTACAGGCTCACTACTTTGTGATTTACTAATGCACAGGGCGTTGGCTCAAACCAAGGCTAGTTTTGTGGCATAACGTACCTTGTGCTTCTGTGATACAACCACCAATTAGAAAAGCCACCTTTGACTTTCCCAGTTAATATTAGTTTTTAAAGTTTAAAAACGTTTATCAGGCCAAATGTGGTGGCTCAAAGCCTGTAATCTTAGCACTTTGGGAGGCCGAGGCAGGAGGATTGCTCGAACCCAGGACTTCAAGACCATCCTGGGCAAGAGTGAGACCCCATCTCTACAGAAATACAAAGATTAGCCAGGCATGGGGGTACGTACCTGTAGTCCCAGCTACTTGGGAGGCTGAGGCAGGAGGATCGCTTGAGCCCAGGAGTCTGAGGTTGCAGTGAGCTATGATGCCACTGCACTCTAACCTGAGCAACAAATCAAGACTAATCTTCAAAAAAAAAAAAAAAAAATCGTCAGCATTTTGTTTTCAAAAATACTAGTACTTGCATTACTAGTCATAAAATTGAAATTTCTACAAAATATTGGGGAAAAAGTCAATCCATTCCTTTCATTGAGTTGTAGCCTTGTATTATGGGCTAAAGAGAAACCTGGGAACACCAATACTGTCTGTAGGCTGACTGTAGAGTTATTGAATCCTAGGATCATACAGGTGCTTTCTGAAGCATCTTGAGGGATTTTCCCAGTAAGAACAGTAGTAATTACATAAAAAGAACATACAGACTGGATGTAAAATGAAATCAGCAAATGTCTTAAATGACTATGTAAAAAGTTCTTCCAATGCGTTAATGTTCCAGATACCCTTAAAATGTTATCTTAAAGGAATATCATACTCAAGATACTATTTTTTTTCGAGACAGAGTCTCGCCCTGGCTAGAGTGCCCTGGCATCAGCCTAGCTCACAGCAACCTCAAACTTCTGGGCTCAAGCAATCCTTCTGCCTCAGCCTCCCGAGTAGCTGGGACTACAGGCATGCGCCACCATGCCCAGCTAATTTTTTTTTTCTGTATATTTTGTCTGATTAATTTCTTTCTAATTTTAGTAGAGACAGGGTCTCGCTCTTGCTCAGGCTGGTCTCGAACTCCTGAGCTCAAACAATCCGCCCGCCTCGGCCTCACAGAGTGCTAGGATTACAGGCATGAGCCACCATACCCGGCCTCAAGATACTATTTAAAATAGACATATGAGCCATCATTCTCCATGGTGATATGAATCATTTAGTGTGTTCCTTAAAATTGTGTATGTACTCTATAGGAATACAAATTGATACCATTTCTGTAAAGTTTAAATGAGTAATAAGCATTGTTAAAGAGAATTATTTGAAATAGTTACATTTTAAGATCTCAAACTATTTTTCTTTTAAATAACTTGGGTTTTTCTGTTGTTTTTTGTCAACCCCTTGGTTAATGTGCAGGAAATAGCTTGTCTTAGGAGTAATATTAGTTATTGCTGTCTTCTTTTTAACAGGTAATTTGAAGATATTAAAACTAGAAATTGGAACTGGAAAATCTCAAGAATTCAAGGTGCTTTAACATGAGAATTACACGGAACTCATTTGACCATACTTAGAGGTTGATTACAGTTATTGAATCCCAGGATTATAGTTTCTTTTATTTTCAAGAACCTTGTTGGTGTTATAAATGTAAATCTTGACTGTTTATTTTTTATAAAATATTCTCTAAATACAACTATTTTTTGTAAGCCATTTATTTAAAATAAATTTGAAAATCTTTCCTCTTTCAAGTAAACATCAATACTGTGATCGATCTTGATCCTCCTTACTTTTGGAGTCCATATTTGAGAATGCGCCTAGTCACTAAAGTTTATAACCCCCAAATCAGCATGTATAATACTTGTACAGTCATTTTCACATACGCACAGAGCGGTGAATTAGTTGCCTGACACACGTGTGTTCCTAACCGAGGTTGAACAAGGGGACACTTTGCCTTGTTTCAACTACCATACTGCAAATAAGTATCCTTTTCATGGTTTTTAATACCACATTTTTTCTCATTTTTGCACTTTTTGTTGGTGATTTCACTCTTTAAAGTGGCCTCCAACCATAGAAGTGCTGTTACAGTGCTAAGTGCAACAAGGCTGTGATGTGCCTTCTGGACAAAATACACGTGTTAGATTAGTTTCGTTCAGGCACAAGTTACAGCGCTATTGACTATGCATTCATTGCTATGTCAAGAGAATCAGTGGGTCCTGGAACCTACCTACGGTTGGGTTGTTGAAACTGCCATTCCAAAAAGTATTTGAACTGTTCTTTTCCCAATGCTCATATGCAATTGGGATGCCCACTTTTAGGCACTGAGAGAAATCAATGTTGTTGCTATCATTTTTGTTGAAGCCACTCCTCTGATACATAGTCTTAGGTCATTATTTCCTCTAAGCAAAAGTACTTTAAAAATCCCTTACTTTCATAAAAATAGCTAAAATATCCAATTCGTTATAAATCTAAGAGTACTGCTCTTTCTCCAATGTTACAAGATTGGAATTTGTACTCACCTCAAAACCACTAGGCTTGGTTTCCTTTAACTTTGGCTAAGTGTTGGATTCGAGGGTAATTACTGTAGAATAGGTTATTTCCCTATAAATATGCTTTGGAGTGCCCTTGATAAAAGGAATTTTTCATGATTTCTTCAAGTAAAAAATAAATCAGATAATAGAGTTGATAAAAAAAAAAACTTTAATGGAAGGCACTGTTTTCCAAAGTCACATGGGGGGTAACAGCCCACACAATGCCACCCTGCTCTCCACTTCCCAAACATGCATCTATACCCCACCCCCACCCAGAGAGGAGGGTGCAGATCTCATTCAGCAGGCTATTTACATGGCAGTTCCCAGTGGTGTTACTACCTCCCAAAGCACTGACTGATAGTTTTCCTTAAAACAAAGAAATGGCTATCTTAGACTAATAACAGAAGAACGTCTTTGAGGAAAAAAAAACAGAACTATACCAGCTATTACAGCCTAGAAAAAGGTTTCTAAGAGTTCCCATGTTTATACGAAGCCCAAGAAATGCATTTATTCTGTTGTTTAAGTCCCCATGACAACAAGGATAAAGTTACAAGTCAGTCCTTGATTTAGACTGTGCTTAATGAGAAGTTAAGAGCTACATACATAAGTAGGTTCAAGAACCAAACTTCTGTTTGCCACCTGATGAATCAGAAACATTAAAATGCTTTGACTTCAAGGACAGTATCACAAATTCTTAAGAATGTCTTCATTTACTCTCATTAAATACTTTTAACTTTGGAATCTTAGAAAAACTGGATTCCTACTTTCTCAGAAGACTGTAGTTTGTCTTTCAAGCGAAAATAGGCATTTTGCTCTTTAGTGCTAAAAAAAAGAAAAACTTTTTTGCAGTATCTTTTTTTGGGATAACCGTTCCTCCTAATGGATAGTCATTGGCAAGACACCTAAAAGACAAGTTTTCTCAAGTTCTTACCAAAAATTCATCTTAATGAAAAAGTCATCCAGGAAAGCAAAACTGCTTTATGTAGATAAAGTATTGTTTATATGCATTAGACCAAGCAATCCACTTTAGTTTGAACAGTTTTAAAATCTAAATCACAGCTGAACGATGAATTAATGGGTGGTTCCAATGAGGTATTACTTTGACATTTTGGTCTCAGAAGGTGTTTCCCCAGTATCCAATGTCTTCAACAACCGGAAAAGACCAGCAGCTTCTCGTATCCTACTGAACTCGATACAGAATGCCTGTACTTCTATAAACAAGTCCTGTACATTAATAATTTTGTTACGGATCAAGGACTGGAGAAAGACACACACAAGACGCACCAAGCGATTCTGAAAAAGAAAATGCAAATTTTAGTGTGCCCATTTTCCTGGCAAGAATTTATAAAACTTATAAAAATTTCTATTACCTGCATATACTTATCCTTAATTTGTTCACAAGTAGAGATGCAATTTGATATATAAAGGTGAATAAACTCAGGAGGTAGATCAACAGCCGTAGTTAGTCTGTTTCATAAAAGAAAATTTGGGCTGTTAATTTTATTTGGTAACACTGAAAATTACTGTTAACCATAAAATATAAAATTTCCTTTGGTGATCTGGTGGAAATTTATGATATGCGATCAATTCCTTAGTTTTAAATATACTTAGGCAAGTACACCTAAGAGCCACATCCACTTACTCATAAATAACACTT
The DNA here is from genome assembly GCF_000956105.1 of Propithecus coquereli. Classification (NCBI taxonomy): domain Eukaryota; kingdom Metazoa; phylum Chordata; class Mammalia; order Primates; family Indriidae; genus Propithecus; species Propithecus coquereli. The sequence goes on from NW_012141747.1 coordinate 2,375,383, forward strand.
TTTTTATGTCTATACTTAGCATTACATGTAGCAATCATTCATTAATCAATTATTTTTTTGAGTACTCTCCTGTAGTATTCTTGGTTAAATCGTAAGTCATAGTCTATTATCTTCCAAGCTCCCATATATCCTCATCAATAAGCATTCAAGTAACGTTTACTAAAGTCCTATTACAGATAAACACTATGAAAGGGCAACGTGTCTGAGAGGAAGGTGTAAATTTAGTACATGAATGGTACGCCATGTAGTCAAATGCTAAAATGAGGGGTTTGTAAATAGGATAATCGTAATGTAGGAGACTTGGGAAAGACTTAGAAGGGCAAGTGACTTAAACTGAAACCTGAGAAGTAATCCTGGTAATTGCATAGCAATCCAATCAGCATATAGGCCTGGAATCGGGCATTAGTATGGCATATTCAGAAGCACAACAGAAAGACCTGGCTGGGATGTAACAAAGGCATGGCATAGACTAGAATCAGAGTCCTGAAGGCCAAGGTCAGTATTTTCCAAAGGATTACATGGAATGTTTTAAGGAAAGAAGAAAAAGTGGGGTGGGGGTGGGAATTCCATGTTGAATTAAGTCTGGGAAACACTAGGTCACATTAAACAGGGCTTGTTGCAAAGCCTTTGCTATGCTAACTATAAAGTATGAATTTCCAAAAGAAGATTCATACATGCTGCCTTTTCTAAACTTATCTGACCTCAAAACCTTTTTCTATAAGATACTGAGGAACTACTGCTCTAGGGAAACAGTGCCGTGGGCCACTGCGGTCACTTGAGATTTGTGTGTCAGCAACTGACTTGTTTCACACTTAAGGCGAATGCACTATGATAGGTGCTGGGGAAAAATAAAAAACAGGACCTTGTCCTAGACATTCCAAAATACTAGGGAGATTAGAATCCCGATGATGAAAAGATGCAGTTATTCTTGGATGAAGGCCCAGGTGTCCAGTATAGACAGTAACTGCTACAAGAGTACAGTGAAGGGGAGAAGTGAACACTCGGAGCTTGCTCAATCCAAACGACTTGAACAGAAGTCCTTTTTTCGGCCACTGAAAGAAGCGTAAATCTTGACTTAATAGGAAGGAGAAAGACTTGAACAAGAAGAGATGAGAAGAGGCAGAAATGAAGCAGCACAGCATGTTTTCAAAAAGCATCTAACCAGTTTTGCCAGTGACCAAAGACAAAGTTAAAAATTAATTTGGAAGTCTCAGGCTTCCTCCCTCTCCTACCCTCGAAAGGACACACTACCCTCTCGCATACATACTTGCGCTCCCTGGGCTTCCAGCCAAGCTTCATTTTACCACTTGATAAACTTAGGAGGACATAATTTTTTAGTTCAATTTCAAGTGGGTTTTTAATCTCCAACTTACAAACAGGTATTCAAAAAAACGTGCTCTAACTGCAGTTTAGGTGTCTGGCACTCAAGAGTGGATTTCCCCATATAGCAGAAGGACCACGTAATTTACCATCCAAAACAGACACCACACAAAAGGGAACTCAGGATACAAAGCCTCAATCAGGGACTATCTGAGGCAAACCACTGGCAAGGTAAGGAGACTGGAGTAAAGAAAGAGAAAAGGGGACAAGGAATCTCTATGACAGCTTTCTAGAATTCCTAGAATTCTCTCAGCTCTTAAGGCCCATACTGTTCCATACTATAGCTGTTAGTCACCAAGAAAAAATAATTAATATAATACCTGTATTTGTATAGAGGCAAAGAAGATACAACTATGTATAGGGAAATAAATTTCAGCAATTAAGTTTCATTTACATGTTCTATAAACGCTAACTATGTTTGAAATCCTACCCTCAGAGTTCTTACTAATGGATGCTAAGTTCGCAAGTAGTGAACGCCAAGGCTCAGGTTATTTCTTTAATGGGTTATCTTAGGCAATAATACCAGGAAAAAAAGCTATTACAGGTTTTTCCTCCTGTCCATTTAATCAGGATCTATATATTAAATATAACCACACATTTCATCAAATATGAAAACTTACCGATTTACAACTTCCATTGAATGTAAGGACATGTCCATATTTACCAGGACAGAGAAATATTCAGTGATCTGGCTTGATTGCATTAATTTCAGCAGCATTTCTATGGCGACTAAAGGGTTGTTTTCCACAAGGTCGGGAAGTTTGGCTGGGGTGAGGCCAATATGATAAACAAGTTTGGGGTCTTTTTCCAACTCCCCAAGGAGCTAAATACAACCAGATTTTTAAAGAGAGAGAAAGGTTCTTGAGTCAAATTAGAATTTTTTTTCATGCATACAAAAACAAGTATTTTATACAAAAAGCTACAAAGTTATTTGCATTTAAACAACTGTATAAATTTCTTCCCCATGATGTCTTTTGTTTTTGGTTTTTTGGGTGAGGGACAAGGTCTTGCTCTGTTGCTCAGGCTGGAGTGCAATGGTGTGATCATAACTCACCGCTGCCTCAAATTCCTGGGCTCAAGCAATCCTCCCACCTCAGCCTCCCAAGTAGCTAGGACTAAAGGAGCACACCACCACACATGGCTATTTTTTTTTTTTTAAGAGCTAGGATCTCACTATGTTGCCCAGGCTGGTCTCGAACTCCTGGCCTCATGTGATCCTCCCGCCTCAGCCTCCCAAGTCACTGGGATTACAGGCACAAGTCACCATGCCCAGGCACATAATTGCACTCGCTAGGCTTCCAGCCATCATCATACCATGATGTTTTGACATTGTTTAATTTACATTTGAACTTTGAAGACGCTAAAATGCAAACACATTCAAGACAAGTTATAAATATGCTTGTGATTCCTCTTCCTGGACATAAAACCAGACTGTATTGTCTAGTTGTAATAATATCAAGTCCTTTGTAGATTTTTTTCTCCTGTCATCTGTTATAACCAAAAATAATCTTAATGACCAACTAATTCTCACAAAAATTAAGGAACATCAGAAACAACAGTCCCACCCCGTCCCACCCAGGTGGAGATACATGAGAAGGGGGCAGAATGGGAAGTGGGACGGCTGACCTGCTGCAAATCATCAGCTTGCAGAATTTTACAGTTCAAGTCACACCTACACTTTGTAATTCAAATAGGCATCCTCACAGTTTTTCTGCCAAATAAGCACTTTTTCTTTTAAATTTTCTACACTCTTTTCCCTATCCACCTGTATCTTCCACAGTGGGCTGTTTCAGGATGGTCTAATAAGCAAAGTGAAGGACAAACATAGACATTAATTATTTGACTTTGAAAATAATATTTCTGGTGCCAAGATGATTTGGAGATGTCAGTATCTCCCAACAAGTTCTAACTTAGAAGTATGCAAACTGAATAAAATTCATCAGCCAGAAAGCTCCTACAAAAGCATCCTTGCCTTAGTGTGGGCAACATAGCAAGACTGTGTCTCTACAAAAAAAGCTTAAAAATAAACTGGGTGTAGTGGCATGCACCTGTAGTCCCATCTGTAGCTACTGCGGAGGCCAAGGTGGGAGGTGGTCAGGGATGTCCTTGCCTTTCCCCTGAGGGGAGCTGTCCAGTATTGCACTTGGGCAGTGGGGCATACTTTTAATCTCAAATCCACCATGAACCAGCTGGGGGATGGGGGCTAGTTTACCTTCCCTGGGCCTCATTTTCCTCCTGTATCAAATATTAACACTTCCTCTTACCCTCAGAAGTGCTACTGTCCAGCTTAAATGTAACAATGTAAGTGCCCAGCTGGCACACAGGGTGCCAAAAACTGAGAGCCATCCCACCTCTCCCAGGACAAACTGATCACAAACGAGTTGATGGGAGGTTGAGGTGGGCGGATTGTTTGAGCTCAGGAGTTTTGAGACCAGCCTGAGCGAGACCCCATCTCTACTAAAAATAGAAAGAAATTAGCTGGACAACTAAAATATATAGAAAAAATTAGGCCAGGCATGGTGGCACATGCCTGTAGTCCCAGCTACTCGGGACGCTGAGGAAGGAGGATTGCTTGAGCTCAAGAGTTCAAGACCGGCCTAAGCAAGAGCAAGACCCTGTCTCTACTAAAAATAGAAAAAAATTAGCCGGGCATGGTGGCACGCGCCTGTAGTCCCAGCTACTCGGGAGGCTGAGGCAGTAGGATCGCTTGAGCCCAGGAGTTTGAGGTTGCTGTGAGCTAGGCTGACGCTACGGCACTCTAGCCCAGGCAACAGAGTGAGACTCTGTCTCAAAAAACAAAAAAACCCCAAGAGTTGAAACATTTTTAGTCATCAGATTCTTGCGCCACCAGAGCAAATTTACCAAAAGGGGAAAGGGCAGAACAAAGCCTCAAAGATCCATAAACCTGTGCCACTTCCTACTTTTGGCTCATGTTGACAGTATTAGTTTATTTGCTCCCTTAACATTTCACAAAAAACAAAAATAAGCTCTTGCTGGATTAAAGATAAGAAAATGTTTACAATAAATACACACCTGTGTCTGCTGGGGAGAAGACAAGGGGCTTTTGAAGGCTTTGGCCATTATTCGCTTGATCTCCACGCCAGTGCTGTTCTTCACACACATGGACTTGTCCCACTGAACGCCGTGGTCAGGCTCTGTGGGATTCAGCCACGCCAGCTCATCCTCACAAACATGGAGCGGAGGTGGGGGGCGGATAAACTCTGGTCGAAAATGGCCTGTAATGAGAGCAGTAATATTTGACTGCATTTATCAGTAAGCTAACACCTTTACACATCTCACCCACATTTCATTTGATGGAGTATCCGAGGCCTCTCTTAACAAGGATAATGTGATAAAACTCTCATGCTTCAAAAGCAGAACCAGGAATGATACAGCAAGTCAGGGTTTCATTCAGAATACAAACAAGGAAATGAAAGGACACTAACAGCATGGTGCCAGAGACCAAATCCAGTAATTTCTGGAGAGAGGAGAGGAAAGCATGCCATGATCTGACAACTCTGAATTCGAGCTTGACCCCTCAATAGCAAAAGGATACAACCACTAGAGTGGTAAGTCTTTTGATGGGAAAATGAAATACTACTTGTCCTCACACATCCTGCTCTTAGTTACCACTATTTTGTGGTAACTGATTTGTACTAGTTTTATCTTCACATCTTGTAACTGAAAAGACAAATTACATGGCAACAAAATGGAAAGAGAAAAAGAGTATGGGCCGGGCGCGGTGGCTCATGCCTGTAATCCTAGCACTCCGGGAGGCCGAGGCAGGTGGATCGTTCTGAGCTCAGGAGTTCAAGACCAGCCTGAGCAAGAGCGAGACCCCGTCTCTACCAAAAATAGAAAGAAATTAATTGGACAGCTAAAAATATATGTAGAAAAAATTAGCCGGGCATGGTGGCACGTGCCTGTGGTCCCAGCTACTCGGGAGGCTGAGACAGGAGGATTGCTTGAGCCCAGGAGTTTGAGGTTGCTGTGAACTATGCTGACGCCACGGCACTCACCCCAGGCAAGAGAGTGAGACTGTCTCAAAAAAAAAAAAAAAAGAGTATGGTTGACTTTTCACATTTTCAAATGAATATGGAGACTTGCATAAACCCCTAAATTTACAAATACCATATTCACTTTCACAAAACAGTAGAAGTACAACAGGAAAATGAAGTACCTCAACTCTTAACTATTTTATAAAACAAGATTCATCCCTAAGTTATAAACCCGCTGAAATAAATGCTGGCTAGGACTTCTGCTGAACCAATTTCACACTTACTTTGGTTTCCACGTAGGGCAGAAGACGGCTTATTCCATCACGGATCCTAGCCACTGCTGAATTTGAGAGTCTGTTCTCTAGTTTACTGAAAACATCTATTTTCTGGCCAAGAATCATCACTTTATCTTAAACATCTCTACTGTCTCTTCACTTACATCACCAAGACTAGCATCTGAATCTTTCTTCAGACCACTTACAAAAAACAAAGTTTTTAAACTTTATGAAAAGTACTACTTATGTGATAAAGAGAAAGTTCCTGTGACATGGGGATGTCTGGTGTTTGGCTAGATTCACTTATTACGACAAGTGCTTTGCTTTTTACATAACTTCTGGGTGGCCTATACCATCCAAAGTTGAGCCTAAGCAGATACTAAACAGAAACCATTATATGCCATAGACCTTTAGTCACACTTGTGACTAGCTAAAACCAAATATTTAACCATTTATGCCAAAGATCTACTGTAAATCAAACGGTATAAAAAGTCACTGTGTAAGTTTCAACCTCATGGTGACACTATAATCTGGAAAACATGTTCTTATATCTAAGCACAAAGCATGCCTTCATCATTCAAACCACACAGAAACCTATAAAATCAAAAGATGCAGCTATATTATTTCAAATTCAATAGGTCTTGTCTTTGAATTAAACTAAATTAGGAGCTGTAAGATAAAACTTTAAAGTGGAGATAATGACAGTGATAAGATTACTAAAGAGGTATAAAGCAAAAAGGTAATAAGCTACATTTCAGTAAAATCAGAAATTATATCTTCAGGTATACTTATGATAGATACATAGTAAACAACTTGGTGTGTAATTTTCTTAAATGTTCTGGACACTTATACTAGTAAGTTTCACATTAAATTCAAGTTCCAGTAGCAAGGAAAATAACAAGATGTCTCAAAAAAACTGGTAAGTCCAGAGGATGCTGACAGAATAAAACCAAGAGTATAAAACTAATTTCTATATACCTACTTTCAATAGGTGGTTTTGGTCCACTGACTAAAGCTTCTGTGATCTGAGAGGCAACTGAGCTGTCAAAACCAGAATTAGAAGAATCTGGGTCTGGGTCACTGAGAATACTAGGGAAGCTAGCTTTACTTTGAGTTGGCAATTCAGACTGGCGTTCTGAAAAAGATCAAAATAGGAGACATTTTAAAATTAAGGACACCATGAGGAAAGTGGAAAGACAAGCTACTAATTAGGGAAGGCTATATGCAACACATAAAAACAAAGAGCCAGCTTCAGAGTGTGTGTATACAGTAAGTCCTCACTTAACATCAATAAGTTCTTGGAAACTGCAACTTTAAGTGGCACAAATGTATAATAAAACCAATTTTTTTCTTATCAATGTTATAATAAAACAATGTTGAATGAAAGGACTTATTCAAGGACCTGCTATACATCATTTTGCTTAAAGTCATGGTTTCCAAGAACCTATCAGCAATGTTAAGTGAGGACTTACTGTATATTTTTAAATTCCAACAAATCAATTAAATAAAAAATACAAAGAACACAACAGGAAAAAAATGGACTAATGACTTTAACAGGAATTTTACCAAAAAAAGGCTTGAATGGCCAATAATCACCTGAAAAAAAAATGTTTAAGCCCATTAGGAACCAGGGAAAATTTAGTTAAAACCCAAGATACTATAACACTCCCAGCAGAATGGCAAAAATCAAAACACCTGACATTATCGAATGCAGAAGAAGATGTAAGGTAACTCACACACTGCTACTGGGAATGAAAATGGCACAACTTTGGAAAACAATTTGACATTACCTTGTAAAGTTTTACATGTGTATATATTTCCATCCAGAAGAAACTTTCCCATGTGCCCCAAAAGAATGTACAAGAATGCTCATAGCAATAGTATGTCCAACAATACTAGAATGGGGCTGGGCACAGTGGCTCACACCTGTAATCCTAGCACTTTGGGAGGCCAAGGCGGGAGGATTGCTTGAGCTCAGGAGTTCAAGACAGCCTGAGCAAGAGTGAAACCCTGTCTCTACTAAAAATAGAAAAACTTAGCCAGGCATGGTGGTGTGTGCCTGTAGTCCCAGCTACTCGGGAGGCTGAGGCAGGAGGATCCCTTGAGCCCAGGAGTTTGAGGTTGCTGTGAGCTAGGCTGACACCACGGCACCTTAGCCCAGGCAACAGAGCGAGATTGTGTCTCAAAAAAAAAAAAAAAACAGTAGAATGGATAAAGAATTTGGTATTCCACTATATGAATATACCACAACAGCAATGAAAGGCACTCACTGCGGTGACATGCCATCAACATGGATTCATCTCTCAAATAATGTCCAACGGAAGGAAAGTACAAAAGAATAAATGTAGCATGACTCTCTCTATATATAGAAAGTCCAAGGACATGCAAAATAAAACTACAGGCATGCACAGGAGGGAAGACTATAAAGCACACTGAGAATGTTTATCACAAAAGTCAGGTTAGTGACAGGGTGGCAGCAATTGGGAGAAACACACAGGGAGCCCCTGGGCCCTGAATATACTCTATTTCTTAACCCGGATGGCAACTGCACCAGGTTCACTTAATTATAATTCCTTAAAATGTAAATGTATCATCGTTTATGTTCCCTATTTCAGATTTTGTCATTTTAAAGCACAGAGGGCTAAATTCCTGATTAAAGAGTTACAAAAATTAATAAAAGATCATCAACCCAATGGAAAAATGGCCAGAGACATCAGACACAGACAAGATGTTCAACCTCATTTAATAAGAAAAATGCTTACTAAAATTATCCTGTGATACCATCTTTTCATCTCAGATTGCTAAAGTACAAAAAGTTAACATACTATGGACCAAGATGTAGGAAAAAATTTTAAGTTGGAAAATTATGTGGTAAACTAGTTAGTAGTTGGTGTTTGTCAGGAATAAATAATAAATAAAAACAAAGCCTCTGAAATGAACACCGTCATCGTTAACAGGGTAAAACTCCACCCCTTGTAGTCACTTAGATTTAACATGTCTGTTTGTTTTTTCAAAGTTATGAAAACACAAACTACATCATCCATAAACACACCTTGTTCCAGGGACCCCACTGTCAGACACTTGAATTTCAGGCCCCCACAAAAAAGACCTGTGTGGCCAGCCCCAGAGCAGAAAGGAATACGTGCTTTTTTTTTTTACACTTGTGAAAATGGATGGATTAGGACATCTCCAATCTGGGTAGAGGACAACAAGCTATTCTGCCAAACTTCTCAGTTCTTACTCTAGGCATGGATTCCTTTCTGCACTTTATATATTCCTTTCTATATTCCTTTCTGCACTTCACAACTTTCTTGCAGGCTGATTCTGTCATCAAAAGTAGAAAGGGAAGTTACATTGGATTCTCACTTTATCAAATACCAGTCTTAACTCATCAGAATATACATCACATCTGTATCCAGTTTTCAAATTATCTTTGGTTAAGCAAATAATTTTATTTCTATTATTAGGTTATTATATCTGGCACTAGTGGCTAATAGGTACTTTTATGTACCTTCAACCTAATGAATCACTCTCGAGTGACAAGGCCCATGCAGGCAAGCAAAAAGTGCCTCCTCCTACCCTTCAGATCTCAGAGAACCTCTGACCATCAGTTCAAGAAGGTCCTCCTAGTATTTTCTGTCACAATAGGCTGTCTGCTTCAAAAGTACTCATTCATTTGCTTTTATGTGTAACACAGAATGTGCCAAAACAATCTTGAGAAAGAAAAACAAAGTTGGAAGTCTCATTTACTGATTTCGAAACTCAGTACAAAGCTACAGTAATCAAAACAGTGTGGTACTGGCATAAACACAGACATGTAAATCAATGGAAAGCCCCGAGAGAAACCCTCACATGTATGGGCAACTGACTTTCAACAAGGATGCTAAGAGAAGACTGTTTCGGCTATGCAGGGTCCTTTGAGATTCTCACGGATTTTTTTATTTCTGCAAAAAACACTGTTGGTATTTTGACAGGAATGGCATTGAATCTGTAGATTGTTTTGGATAGTACTGACACTTTAATAAACATTAAGTCACCCAAACAGAACTTTAAAAAAAAAAACTAAATTTTATCCAGCATTCTTCTAAAAGTGGAAAAGCAATCCAAGTGAAAACTCAAAATGAATTTATATACCATATTAGCATCCAAAAATGAAGATTTCCATTAAGGATCCAATACTGAAACTTTTTTTTTTTTTTTTACAAGCTAGTCATGTGAAGCAGTGGGAGTGGAGAAGAAACAAAAGAATGTGTAACTAGCTGTGATCAATTAATTATTGAAACTGCTTTTTTTTTTATGGAGGGTACTAACCTCTTATCACAGTCACAAAGACCCACATTTTAAGTAGAGAACCTCAACAAAAGAGGCCTATTATGATCACACAAGAATCCCCAAACCATTGAGTACTCCTTACCAGCCAAAGCTAATTGAAGCCCGCTGATGTCCACAGACTGGCCCATGCTTCCAACTTCCATCAACGCAATCTGGCGAGGCGTCTTCTTGAAGAGTTCCCTTGGGGGTGCCAGCATCAGCTGGGAAAGAAAAAACTTTTCTGGTGGAGTTATAGGAGGTAAAAATCCTGTAAACAAAAATGTATAACAATTTCTCCAATGGTTACTTTTAAAACTTAACTTGAAGCTGGTAAAAATCATCATTTCCTACTTGCCACTTCAACCCACATATATATTGAAGGACTAAATTATAATTAAGTTTCGATTAACCAAATATACACATTTATGAACTATGTTGCTCAGGATGGTCTCAAACTCCCAGCCTCAAGCAATTCTCCCACGTCAGCCTCCCCAAAGTGCTAGGATTACAGTCCTGAGCCACCACGCCCAGCAAGAACTTCATTTTCTAAAGTGCCTCAACTACTGCAAAGTCCAAGGCCAGCAAAAACAAATAGTAAAAACTACAGCACTCAGAAATGCTTTTCTTTCTCCTCTGGAATCACTGTGTAGAAGTTGAATAAATGGAAGAAAGCGGTCAGCAGCAGTGCAAATACACTTCATGTACCTAATTCAATACACAATGCAGCTACAAAATTCCCAAATGCTGAATGCTCTTCCCTTATGTCCCACATGCAAATGCTCAGCAAGCCTCATCTCCAACCACAGCAGTCATCAGGCTGCATTCCCTCAGCTCCATCCCCACTCTTCTCCTCTCTCTTGCCTGGACTACAGGACACACTTTCTGATGTCCCCAGCTCCCAGCTTGGACCCCTGCCTACCCACCTCCCACATTCCACACTCTCTCTTACCATTTAGTTATATTTCTAGAGTACAAGTTGATCACATCACTTAACTCGTTTACAAAAGAATTAAACCCAAACTTCTACATCACTACAAGACCCTTCATAATCTGGTCCCAATTCATCTCCCCAACCTCATCTCAAACTCCCTTCCCATCCAGTTGCACAAAATCCCTCAACTTTTATACCCAGTTCTTCAAAAATACCTGGCAGAGTCACACCCTTGCCTCCCACCCCTATCCCTAACCAATATCCAGCAAAAATACCACGCCCTCTACAAATCTCTCCAGCTCCACAGGCCGTTCCTTCCTCTGTGCTACCCAGCATTTTGTATGCAACATCTAGCACAGTCCTTGCCAAGCTGTGTTATGTATGACTATGTTTATTTCTCCCCAACCAGACTGCAAGCTTTTTGAGTGCAGGGAAGCCATCTTTCTTACTTCCAGATACATTGTCAACCCCGACTCTGCTCAGAATCATCTGAAAAGCTTTTTAAAAATATATCCATTAAAGGTTCACCCTAAACGTACAATATCAGGGCTTGGCACTGCTGTTTTCTGTGTATTTACCAACCATCCCTACCTACATTAATAATGGTAATGACACTAGGTAACACTTATAGGTACTTTTATTCTTTGTAATGATTGTATTAGCTCAGAATTATTATTATCTGCATTTTACAGATAAAAAAACTGAGGCACAGAAAGGTTAAACAACCCACCAACCCACCATGGATTCCTTCCCCGGCATCTGCCTAGGGCCCCTCCCCCAGCAACTTTGTGTTTACCATGCAGTCTGCGGACTAGCTGCAGGTTTAGACTCGCTGTTTTTGAGAATGACATTATATAAGTCCGGGTTCCTTTGCCTAACCTGCCCTTCAGAATTCACAGGGGTCCTATGACCCAAATCCCACACTGTCTCAATCATCTAATTTGAGCACCCTAGGGTGTTGGGTTTTGACCATACATTTATGTGTTACATTCACTTTCTGGGCTGTCACAAACTTCTTGAAAGCAAGGTTAAGTACCTGTACCCTAAGGTCATCTCAGTCCAACACAAAAGTTGCCCTTCTTACACAAGGGCATCAACTGCAGGAAACCAATTTGAGCAAGCTTGAGATCCAGATGGGTTGACAGGCAGGAACACTAACTAGCTTAAAATGTAGAAGCCCTCCTGTGCCATGAAAAGACCCCTCAAAATCTACTGCCTTAACCTTGACTCACTGCATAGCAGGCCCTACCTACAGAGCAATCTGCCCTTTCTCCCACTGGCTAAGGACTGTAAGATCAAGTTGTTTCCTATGTCTAACTACCTGCTTTTCCCACTACATTAGTTCCTAAGTCCTCGAAGTCCACTTATCATCACCCCCTCTGTGTCTTACTTAGCATAATGTCCAGTAGTCATGCGTCTTCTAACCCAGAGAGTTTGAGACTACCTTCTATCCTCTACCCCCATCACATTACCCAGGGACACCCGAGACCAAGGAGGATGGCTGCAAAATCCTTAAATAGTGTTTAATGTGTATTTCCTCCCAGACAACTTATTTGGGATCTTAATACTGACTTCTATGTACTCCTCTGAGACGTAAAACCGAAGGCAGATCCAGTGTATTAGTTGTAACTTCCCCAGATGGGCTTTAGAAAAATGAACCGTATTTGACACACTAAAAGTGTCAAGCGCTTCACTGAACTGTATTATTTGGCGACCTGTACAGAGAAATAATTTTCGGTGCCATGAACTTGTAATTAAATTACCATCTCTCCATACTTTAGAGTAGCGGGGAGAGTGGGGTGGAGGAAAAAGGGGATGATTATTTCAGAAGGAGTTAATTTCCCTTGTGAGTTCCCAAAAGCGCAAGTGGAAAACCGCCGAATCTAACCAAATCCACACCGCGCACCCAGCTTCGGAAGGTACCTGAGAGCGGTGGCCGGTCAGGTTCCTGGCCGCCGCGGGCGGGAGGCGCAGGGTTGAGCAGGTGCGCGAAGCTGGCGGCGAAGGGGTTGGCGGCGAGCGGCTCGGTGCGGTACATCTCCCAGAGCAGGTAGAGCGCGGTGAGGCGCTGCGCCGCGCTGGGCAGCAGGTCTGGCTGCTGCAGCAGCATGACCAGCACCGAGCCCAGGCGGAAGTGGTCGGCCTTGCTGAAGTAGTGGTGGAAGGCGGTGGACAGGCCCTCGAAGGTGCTGCCGCCACCCGCCTCCTCCGAGATGATGCTCAGCAGGCTCGAGAGCTCCTTCGGGGTCAGGCTCATCCTGCCCGCGGGGCACCCCGGGCCTCCGCTCCCCGGCCCGGGACCGCCTGCTCCGCCTCTGCCGCCGCCGGAGCCCCCCGGGCCGCTCCTAGACGCCGACCCTGCCGCTTCCCGGGCCCCCCTTTGCTCTGCGGCGGTGAAAAGCCGGCCAGACGCCGCGCTCACCCCGCCGCCGGGCATCAACCTCGCTCGCCTGCACTGCTTCCCGGCCGGAGTGGCCCTAGCGCCGGCCCGCTTCGTCCCCGCGGCCGTAAAGCGCGCTGTTACACGACAGCGTCGCAAACAAAACACGTCGGGGAAGCCAGACCGTTGCGGAGGAGAGGGACAGCGCCAAGCGAAAGCGAGGCTGCTGGAGCGAAGCCAGGGAGAAAATCCTCAGAGGCGACGTGGGCGGGGTGAAGCGGCCGGAAGTGGGGGCGGGGTCGGGCCGGCAGGCTTTGGGACTTGCACTGCCTAGGTCCTCGGCCCGCCAGCCAGGCGCCACGGCCAGCGAAAGCGGACCCCTTAGCAGTCTCCAGGGCAGTGTCTGGCACCAGACGGTCCCAGTAAATGTTGGCTACATTGTTGTTTGGAAAAATGGATCTTAGATGCTAAATAGTTTCCCTAATGTAACATCCATGACTGTTCATGGTGAAAATACTGTAAATGCAAATAAGTGAAGATGCCACGCGTTTCTCATAATCAATGTTAATTTCTGATTTTACACTCCTTATAGCAAAAGTGGAATCGTATTGTTTATGAGCTTTTGTGCATGGTTATTTTCTTTTAAGATTTCTAGAAAAGGTTACCAATAAATACTCGTTTACAAAGTTGTTTGCGGTGCCACTTTTAGCCTGCAGCTAGGGGGCTTATTCTGGGCCCAGGTAGAGCGTTAGAAACTCATGGGGAACCTTTACAAATAACTAGCACCTGGCCCCACCCCCGAGGTTCTGATTCAGGTAATAAAAAAGGAAACACCTCCCCAGGTGACTCTGACATGCAGTCCGGGCTGAGAACTACCGAGTGGCATTACCCACACTTGCCCGACCCCTCCCTAGACCCACAGAAACCTACAGGAATTTCACCAGCGACTCCCACCGCGCAAGTTTGGGAAATCCGGTCTGCGCTTAACATTGACAGCCGCTAAGTGCAAAGTCAATTATAAAAGTACACATACGGTATAATTCCAGTTACACAAAATGTCCAGAATAGGCAAATCTATAGAGTTGTTACCTATGGCCGAGGGTGGGGTTAGGGGAGGAGGATTTGAGACAGAATGAGGAAGGACTCATGTTTACAGGGTTTCTTTCGGGGGTAATAAAAATGTTCTAAAATTGAAAAAACAAAGAATTATCTAGTTAAGCGTTACCTTAATTCTTAAGAATTTAAGGAAGAGAAATTGCTGGGTCAACCGGCATGACGTCTGCTGTATTTTAAAGGCTTCTTCAATTTACTGCTAGATTGCCCTCTGGAAAGATCCTGCCAGTTAACATTCCTAACGACAGTAAATATAATTTGGTAACTTGGGAAACTAATTCAAATTAGCTTGAAAGTGCTTTCATTAATTTTTTTTATTATAAAACACTTTATTTTGTTTGAGCCATTTTACATTGTGGAGTCTTACAGCAGTTACCCTACAATACTAATACTGTTCAATAATACTGTACTAATTATTATTAAAACTATTAATGTAATAATACTGATATTGTTTAGTTTTTTCAACATGTTTCAAAATATTTTAACATTACATGTTAGCCAAAAAAAAAAAAAAACTAAATACTTTTCGTTCTGTAGAAACATTTTCAAAATTAACATGATATCCAGAGTTTCCTCCATGTTCCCCAAAACCAACTCTCAGGCCTTTTGTTCCTTTCCTAGGGCTGCTTTGACAAATAACCACAAACTGAGTGGTTTAACACAACACAAACTGATTATCTGGCAAATTCTGGAGGCTAAATGTATGAAATCAAAGTGTCAACACAGCCTTCTTCCTCTGAATGCTCTAGGAAAGAATCTTTCCTTGTCTCTTCCCAGCTGCTGGTATTTGCCCACAATCCTTGGCATCCCCTGGCTTGTGGCTGTACCGTCCCAATCTCTGCTTCGTTGTAACATGGCCTTCTTATAAGGACACCAGTCATTGTACTTAGGGCCCACCCTAATCCAGCACGGTATAATCAGAACTAATTAGATATGCAAAGACCCTATTTCCAAATAAGGTCACACTTTGAGGTTCCAGCTGGACTCGAATTTTGGGGTATGCTATTCCCCCAGCAGAGGCCCTAAGCTGTCCTTGTGGTGTGTCTCGGTAATTCTTCACACTTCATCTGTGCCCTTAGGCTCCCCACCAGCATTTGATCATTTAACAAATTCTGGTTTGCTGAGAGGCAGTGAACCCAAGAGATCAAGCCCTGCCCTCAATGCTTAGAGGAGCTTGGTGGCCGCTTAGTGCCACCGTCACTATCATGCAATCTAAATCTCTGCTGGAGAATCAGCTCATCCTGATCATTAAATCAAAACATCCTACCTAGGTTAAAATTCCGATTCTGCCATCTATTAGCTATGTGCCTTCAGGAAGGTTGTATAATCTCTCTGAGCCTTAGCTTCCTTATTTGTAAAATGAGAATTAAAATCTACCTCATGGAGGTCGGGCACAGTGGCTCAGGCCTGTAACCCAGCATTTCAGGAGGCTGAGGTGGGAGGATCACTTGAGGCCAGGAGGATCAGCCTGAGCAACATAGTGAGACCTCCATCTCTACCAAAAAAATAATTAGTTGGACGTGGTGGCATGTCCCAGTTACTCCAGAGGTTAAGGCAGGAGGATCACTTGATCCTAGGAGTTTAAGGTTGCAGTGAGTTATAATGACATTAGCCCCAGGAGGCCGGGTAGGGGGGACAGGGTGAGGACCTAGTCTCAAAAAAAAAAAAAAAAATCTACCTTAGGGATTTGGGTAAAGAAAAGAACTTTTATCCAAGGAATGCTAGTCACTTTAAATTATTGGGCCCAAAGAGACGTTAAAATGAAACAGCAATCATAGTCTACTTTCCCGCTTGAGTTATGTATTCATTTCTTGAAACTGCTTGCTATTGCCAGGAGGAGCTATAAATTAACCTAAAAATGCTCCACTGGACACTCTAACCCAAATCCCATAGCTTAACAATGTACAGCCAAGCATTACTCAATGTTATTTATGTAAACCTATGCGAATTCCTGACAAACAACTGTATCAGCCCGCTCCCTGTCTCCCCTTTTGCCTTTATTTTTTGTTGTGGTTTGTTTTTCCTTTTTTTTTTATTTTTTTATTTTTAAAAACCTGTTAGTGGCCAGGCACAGTGGCTCACACCTGTGATCCTAGCACTCAAGGATCACTTGAGGCCAGGACTTCAGAGCATCCTGAGGAAGAGCGAAACCCCATCTTTACAAAAATAGAAACGTCAGCCAGGTATGGTGGTACGTGCCTGTGGTCGCAGCTACTTGGGAGGCTGAAGAAGGAGGATTGCTTGAGCCCAAGAGTTTGAGGTTGCAGTGAGCTATAATCACACCACTGCACTCCAGCCCTAGCCCAAGCAACAACAACAACAAAAAAAAAACCTGTTTGTAACAAAGGCCAAAGGGAGGTCACATCCAAGCTTACTTCAGTCTGAGGTTTCCAGGCTGCTGGACGCTTGGTCTGAATAAACTCTTTACATTATATTTTGTGCCTCGACCTCCTTTTTTCAGGTAGACAGAATCATTGTAAAGACTAACCGAGATACACAGTGGAGCTTGTGCACGTAGCAGGCACTCAGGGAATGTTATGTCCTTTTCTCTCTTACTCATTAGAACAAGTTTAACTCGCATTCTAAACAGTTAAATATGTACCAACCCTTTCTACTGTGAACTAAATAAAATCTTAAGTCCCCCAGCTGACTGAATGGATGCTCTCTTGGCCAAGGGGACTCCAGAAATACCTAAAAGCTGAGTTGCTGGCCATGAGAAGGGAGGTCAGACATGCCTGGTCGTGCCCCCCTCCCTTCTTGGAGATATAGCCTTTGCAACTCATTAACAGGCTGTTAGGTCATCTATTTACTTAATCACTTGAGGCTGGGTGTACCTCAGGTAGCTTGTCTCTGATTAACAGACTTTTTCATCTTAAAATGTTCTAAGCCTTTAGACAAAGCTTCATTTTGTTACCGAAAACTTGGCACTTGTTCACGGGGCCCAAGAAGAACGAGGACAAGTGGTTTGAGGAGGAAGGAAAGAGAGTTTACTTTGTTGACAGAGGAGGAAAAATGGCAGACCTCATCTCAAAATCCCAAATTTCCTGAACATTCACAAAAATACAGCGCTTTTAAAGGATGGGTTCTCAGTTTCAGGCAATTACTGTTCAACTGCACTTGATAATTCAGATCATCCCATCTCCGCTGAAGACAATCTCATGACCTCCACAACCCAGGATCTCCCTTTACCAGGTTGGGCTGGGCCATCTCCTATTGCACAAATGAACAAGACATTATCCTGCCCCTCCCAACCACTGGCCTGAAGCAGGGATGCAGGCTTTAGAGACAGAAAATATTTTTCCATTTTTCCAGGCCATTCCCTCTGTTACAATCTTTTTAACCAATTACAAATCAAAAAATCTTTAAACCTACCTATAACCTGTAATTCCCTGCTTCGAGATGTCCTGCCTTTTCAGACCAAACCAATGCACATCTTCCATGTGTTGCTTTATGACTTTATGTGTATTTCCTGTCTCCCTGAAATGTGCAAAACCAAACTATGTGACCCAATCGCAGCGAGACCACTTCTCAAGGTTTCTTGGGCGTGGCTCTCCCAGCCATGGCTGCACATGTTCAGGTCAGAATAAACCTCTTTATTTTATAGAGTTTGGGTTCTTTTCTGTTGACGGTATTAACTATCTTGCTGTTAAATATTAAAATATTGATGTGAATAACAGCTGGCATTGAGTATTCAAATCTACAGGGAAATTCCTTAATTAATAGTTTTAAAAAAGGCCGGATTCAATGGCTCAGGTCTGGAATCCCTGAACTTTGGGAGGCCAAGGTGGGAGGGCTGCTTGAGGTCAGGAGTTCCCAGAACAGCCTGAGCAAGAGCGAGACCCCGTCGCCACCAAAAACAGAAGAAATTAGCCAGATGTAATGGTGCACACCTGTAGTCCCAGCTACTCGGGAGGCTGAGGCAGGAGGATCACTTGAGCCCAGGACTTTGAGAGTTCAGTGAACTATGATGACAACCCTGCATTCTACCCGGGTGACAGAGCAAGACTCTGTCTCAAAAAAAAAAGAATCTCTGAACCCACCTGTAAGCCACTTCAAGATGTCCTGCCTTTTCAGGCCAAACAAATGTATACCTTTTATGTATTAATTTATGATTTTACCCCAAATTCCTGTCTTCCTAAAATGTATAAAACCAAACTGTAATCCAGCTAGCCCCGCCCACTACCCCCGTACTATTTTTAAAACAGAATAAAGCCATGCGGTGAAAAATATTATCCAGTCATGTGCTATTCGAAAGCTATTCAGTAGATAGATACTAATTTGATGGGTTAGAGATTGCTATTATCTCACTAAATGAAGCCGATGAGGCATAGAGAACTATTTTATTTGCCCTACACAAAATGACCTTTGATTGCTATACTTTTAAAATTCTTGTGTCTACCTTTTATAGTTTTTCTAGTTCTTTCATTCCTGTTGGGTTGTGGCAAACCTTGCAGTTTTCTCCTCAGAGCTAAGAGGGCTGAGGGGCTCACTTTCTAGGATGGGGCTCGAATAAGAGTGATGAAGTCAGATAGGTCTCGTAGCTGTTGGAAACTTGATTCTGTGACACTCCTTTGGCTGCTTGAGAAACTTTCTTGATCATTTGTTGCTTCCTTGCTGAGTCGCAGGTAACCAAGGTTATTCAGCTTTTGTACCTAAGGTATAATCTTGCCCTGATATTTGCTTCTTTATTTTGCTTTCATCCTTTTGTAGAAATTCTCATGCTCTCCTTCCAACATTCTCTTTCCTGGGCCTTACTAAAACGAGGGATTTCTCTTTCAAAGGTAGCTTGAAGGGTAAGCAGTAACTTTGGTATGAGGCAAGGAAATGTTTCATTGTTTCTTCAGTTGGCTGCAAGAATCCCAGGAAGTTCAAAACAAAAGTAAAGTAGACAACCAGAAAGTTACACATGGGGAGTGGCCATGTGATGACAGAGCTGAGATTGGAGAAGAAACACCTGGGTTCCAAGAAGCTGGAAGAGGCAAGGAAGGATCTTAGAGGACTAGAGCATGACCCTGACTATACTTCTGCCCTTTGGCATTGTGAGAGAGTACATGTTTGGGGTACAACTGATTCAGTAATTTCAGTAATCCATTGTGTGAGTATACTAGAATTTCTTTACCCATTTTGTTGTTGATGGGTATTAGGTAGTTTCCAACCTGGAGCTGTAATGAGTAGAGAAGCTATGCACTGAATTCAAGGAATTCAGACATAAGCACTGATTCTTCTTGGTTGTATACCCAGGAGTAGAATTGCTAGGTCATGGGACATGTGTGTGTTCAGCTTCAGTTAGTACTGGCAAACACTTTTCCAAAGTGGTTGTACCAATCTATACTTCCCTCCACAGTGTGTGAGAACACCTCCTGGCCATGTAGTTGCCACAGGTCAGTCTCCACAAGTGGAGAAAGACCAATATTTTTTCTTTTTAGCCATTCTGGTTGGTGTGCAGTGATATTGCATTACGCTTTTAATTTTCATTTCCCTGATGACTAATGAAGTTGAGCACTTTTTCGTATGTCATTGGACATTTGGTATTCCCTTTTACAGAGTTCCCATTAAAATCTTTTGCCCATTTTTCTATTTGTCTTTTTCTCATTGATTTGTAGGAGTTCTTTATACATTCAAGATATGAATCCTCTTCCAAATACAGGTATTGTGAATATTTTCTCCCACTCTGTGGGTGCTTTTTACTCTATTAATGGTTTCCTATAATTAAGTTTCTGATTTCTTGCAGCCACACTTGTTTTACCAACACCTACAGAACTTTGTGAGATGTTTGTAACATGGTACAAACCCAGCCACTTCAAAGGGATGGAGCCACAATGCCAAGCATGTCTGGTTGCTGATTTTTGCAGCTATTAATAACAGCCAGGGAAGATAAGATCAAGGTGGCTACCTATGCGTTGATGGGTTCATTCTTCCTGACTTGTAACCTTTGCTCACTGCAATCTTCCAAGATACCTGATCTTCAGTGAAGTACATTGCAGTGACTTCTATCAGTAGAACTGCAACTCTAACTCCTATTTCCAGTTTCCTCTATTTTTTTTTATTTTAGGTCCCAGTAGACCTCCTGGGCTAACAAGGAAGACATCTAACTCTGTCGAAAACCATTGCCTTCTTCAAGCAAAGCCGGCATGCTGGGTCCTGCCTACTACATTGATCAAGGACCCTGACTTGAGTTTTCCGAGCTCTCTCTGGCTTCACTCTGGATTATGGTTGCCTGGAGAGTTGGCCAGTTCTCCCCGCTGGCTCCAGGTACTGGCAGTTTGGAGCTTATTGCAATTTCCTGGGCTAGAGCTACCAATATATCCTGTGATAAGAGTAGGACTGCTTATGACACTTGAAGCATGCAGATAAAACATTAGCATCTTTGGCCAAAAGTTTTCAACTGCTGATACTAGAAGGAATGTCTGTGTCCATATTCAGAGATCTTTGTACTATGTGGATGAGGTACCTTTAGGATTCAGTTTTTACTCATGAGATTTGGTGATTAATATCACTGCCAGTACAACAAAGGTTCCCAATCAGTTGATAGAACTTAAACTGCTAGAGATGGAGCTCCTAGGTGGGTGTTGCCATGGGTGGGCTCAGCAAGTCAGAGGCAGGCCTCAGACATTCTTATCAGCAGTCTGTCCTCCCAGACCTGAGCTTTTTTGATTCTCTCACTTTTCCTTCTTTTCTAGCAGTGATCAGCTTCTGTTATGGGCTGAATTGTGTTCCACCCAAAATTTGTATGTGGAAGTCCTAACCCCCAGTACTCCAGAATGTGACTGTATTTGGAGACAGGGTCTTCTTTTTTTCTTTTTTTTTTTTTTTTTTTGTCGAGACAGAGTCTCACTCTGTTGCCCTGAGTAGAGTGCCATCGTGTCAGCCTGGCTCATAGCAACCTCAAATTACTGGGCTCAAGCAGTCCTCCTGCCTCAGCCCCCGAATAGTTGGGACTACAGGCGTGTGCCACCATGCCTGGCTAATTTTTCTATTTTTAGTAGAGATGGGGTCTCGCTTTTGCTCAGGCTAGTCTCAAACTTCTGAGCTCAAGTGATCCTCCTACCTCGGCCTCCCAGAGTGCTAGGATTACAGGCATGAGTCACCTCACCCAGCGGGAGATAGGATCTTTAAAGAGACAATTAAGGCAAAATGAGACATTGGGGTAGGTCCTAATCCAATCTGACTGGCATCATAAAAAGAGATTAGGACACAGGGGGAGACATAGGAGCATTTGTGCATGAAGTACCAATAGAAGAAACGGGAAAAGTGGCCCTCTGCAAGCCAGGAAGACAGGGCTCAGAGGAAGCCAACCCTGCAGGCACCTTGATCTTGGACTTCCAGCTCCAGAACTGTCAGAAAATAAATGTCTGTTGTTTAAGCCACCCAGTCTGTGATATTTTGTGATGGCAACCCTAGCAAACTAATACAGCCTCTTCAAGGCAGCCAACAAAAATCCAAAGAAGGCACAGATCCAAGCACACACAAATCTCCTGGCCACCACTGTACCATGCATGTATGCAGCAGCTTGCGTCCAACTGTGTTGGTGACAAAGAGGACAGCATGATACCAAGATAGCTGAAGATCATGCACACCCAGACCAAGTGCATCTGGATATAACAGGGTTCATTAGTTTCTCCTATGAATATTGACTTGGCTCTTGCAGAAAGCAAGCCACCCATTTACTATTCAGCCTGTAATTTAGGAAAACTTCTCATCTCTGTCTCTATATTGCTGGTGGGACTTACATACATTTTTACAAAAATAATTTGGTAACATACATTAGGAGTCTGAAAATGTTAATATCCTTTGTCTAAGTTATTCTACTTCTAAAAATCTATCTTAAAGAAATAAGAATCAGGAAACTCTTTGTGTAGAAGATATTCAGTGGCATTTACTTTTACCAGCAACAACTTAAATGTCCAATGTTAAAGGAATAGTTAGGAAATCTATGGCATTTCCACCCATGGGAATATTATACAGTCATTAAAAATGTTTACCAATCATTTAAAATAAATATGGTAAATCCATACTATAGAATACTGCTCAGTAATAAAAAAGAAATGAATTATTGATATATATGTAACAACTTGGCTGGATCTCAAGGGAATTATGCTAAGTAAAAAACAGCCAATCTCGAAATGTCACATAACGTGTGATTCCATTCTTGAAATCACAAAAGTTTACAGATGAAAAAAAAACAGATTAGTGGTTGCCAGGTGTTAGGGATAATGAGGGCAGAACAGTAGTGGGGGGCATGAGGGAGCCTTGGGGTGATGGAACAGTCCTGTATCTTGATTGTGATGTTGTCTACAGGCATGTACACATGGGCTGTAGAGAACCATGTGCATACATTGTAACAATGCCTGTTCCCTGTTTGTGTGCTGTAGTTCTGTTAGGTAGATAGTGAAGGATTCCAGGTCTCCTAGGACAAAAGTGGGCACTTTGCCTTGGTACAGTTGCCCCACCCTAATCCTCTCTACACCTGGGGGAGGAGGGTATACCCTATGAATCTGCCAGTCATAACTCAGTGCGCCATCTGCAAAAAATGTAGAGGACTCTCTAGCCCACAAGCCAGGCAGCACAGGTACCATAGAGTCCAGAAATTGGCCTATAACACCCCGCATGCATAGCAAGACTCAGGTCATACAATTCCCACCTGTCCAATTAAAGTGGTTCCATGGCGACCTCTGAACCACAAGGGAGGTCCCAATCCGGGCACTATAAAAAAAGACACAGATCATAACCAGTCCCTTTTTTGCCCTTCCTTTTGCTCTCCCTTTGCTGCAACGATGGGTCCAGTCATCATCTGTGCCGTGTGTATCATGCTCTGTAAACCTATATCTTGCTCTTGCCCTATAATCCTATCTGTCTCTCCTCAATCAACCTCATTTTTGTTTTTGTACTTGCCTAACTTTGGTGTGTCTGGTCACTCTTCGGCCATGAGTGCACTAAGAACCGACATTCTCATACTGAAACCTGCAGTTCCACAGGACATTACCATTGAAGGAAACTGGGGGAAGAGTACATGGGACCGCTCCGTGTATTTTTTTAAATAACTTCCTGTGAATCTGTGATGATTTCAAAATAAAAAGTTAAAAAAAATAATGTGGCAATATTCCTATGGCATAATACTAAATGTAAAAAGCAAAATAAATACAGTATATAATATTACGTATGTGTATATATGTATATATATTATAATACATACTGTATATACATATAGACATATGCATAGTTAAAGTTGTAAATAGTGGTTGTCTTTAGATGGATACTTTTTTCTCTCTTTATGTGCATGTGACTTCCAAATACACATGTATTATTTTCAGGATGGAAAAAAATTATTAAGAGAGGGAAAACATCCACTGTAAGTATGTGATTGGAATTTGTTCTTTTTATTTTTATTATTACTTTTTTTGAGACAGGGTTTTGTGCCCGGGCTAGAGTGCAGTGGTGTCATCATAGCTCACCGAGAATTCAAACTCCTGGGCTCAGGCAATCCTTCTGCCTCAGCCTCCCGAGTAGCTGGGACTGCAGGCATGCACCACCACGCCTGGCTACATTTTTTTCAAATTTCCTGTAGAGATGAGGTCTCACTATTGCCCAGGCTGGTCTTGAACTTCTGGCCTCAAGTGAGCCTCCCACATCAGCCTCCCAGAGTGCTAGGATTATAGGTATGACCCACCACGCCTGGCCAGAATTTGTTTTCTTTAACTCAGACATCTGCCTGTGTGTTCTTTATGAAATCTCTCCCATTTCCCAAACTGAAAGGAATGCCAAATAATCTCCTGTGTTCTGCCTCCTGAGACTGGGGCCCTCTCCATTCCTGGTTGTTCACACAGGTTGTCGACATCAGCTTCAATCCACTGTGCTTGGGGAACACTATGAAGCATAAGGCAAAACATTCTCACTGTCCCCGTGGTGCTATCTAATGGCTCTTGTGGTTGGTCTGTTTCTCTTCCCTCCCAAATGGTTCTTCCAGAAAAACTGGGAGAGGCAAAAAGGAACAAGGCAGCTTCAGTGGAAATATTTGGTTTTCCTGTGCATACGTGAGCCTCAGAAAACTCTTCCGACTCCCGCTCTCCCCAAGGCCCTTCCATATTCCACATGCAGTTAGCAAACATGTAGGACTTCTCCATTCAAGGCATTCCATAGACATGACCGGCCTGTCAGAATAGTTGTAAGCCAGGGAGGTAAGCACAGGCTGCAGAATCAGACTCATCTATTGGGATCCCTGGTGCAGCCCTGCAAACACCTGCCACGCCCTCCTGCATGCTGGGCCCGCACCAGCCCTGCCCTTGAGGAGGCTTCAGGCTGGATGGGGAAGAGTTTCTGTTTCACCCACTTTATCAATTTGGGCAAGATGTTGACCTCTCTGAGACTCAGTTTCTTCACCTGGACAACAGAAATAATCCTCCCTCGTGGGAAGGGGGATTGACGGCACAAGGAAGGGAGCCATTCTCCTGGCTCTCCAGCCCCTGCCTCTTCTTACCTGTATTGAGAATGGGGAGAAAGGTTTTGTTTTAAAGGATTAATCTTTTGTGGATTTTTAAGCATAAAGCTGGTTCTACCACCTTCTTCAATGAATCTTTTATTTTAGCCTTTCAGTTACTTCAACAGGACATATCTGACATGAAATTAGCTTCCAGCATTCTTAAATCCTTCCAGTGAAAAAGACCAAACCTACGAATATAGATATTTGTGAACACGGCTTCTCTTCATGCAATGGCGAAAGATTCCCGCTGAAGAGAACTGGAAGTGTCCTTCCCGTCACCAAATGGCAATAACAGAACTGAAAGCAGCTATAAGTTGTAAGTTATGAGTGATGAACTCATAAGGGGGAAACAAACGAAGAACTAAGCAGTTATTGTTTTCATTTCCCTGTTGGAGATAATTTTGACCTCTGTGACCACCTTGGTCTTTGTGTTGGAACTCTTTCAGCATGACCAAAGATAATTGAACAAGAGCTACAGTGCGGGTCCTTTGCAGTTGTAGGGTGATGGTGAGACACATCTTCATGAGCCATCTCAGTGTGCTGGGAAAGGAAATAAGGACAAGGGGCAAGTGTCCAGGACAGCCTGGGTCGCACCAGGGCACGGGGTTGGAGTCTGGCTGGCTGGGTCATGAGTGCCTGCTCCGGTTACCAGCTGCATGAACTGAGATCTGCGTCTCAGTTTCCACATTTGAAAGTAGCGGGTTTAATGGTATCAACTTCAGAAGGTCATTTGAAGCAAGAAAATACTATAGAGGCTTGGCACAGCGCCTAGCACACGAAGCCTAGTGATACTCAAAATTGTGTGCTGCCCAAGCATTTGTGGACTGTCCAGTGCGTCCATCTTCCAAATACCTTCTAAATGTCTGCAGATTTCCAAATCCCATGTCTTAGACCAGCAGTTCTCAAATTAATCGGTCTCGGGAAACTTTTATTCTCTTAAAAATTATTGAGGACCCCAAAGAGTTTTTGTTTTATATGGATTCTATCTATCGAGATTTACCATGTTAAAATTAAACCCGATAAAATGTTAAAATATTTGTTCATTTAAAAATAACAATGAAAATAATTATATTTTCCCAATCAAAACATATTTTGTAAGAGTAGTAGCATTGCTTTATGTTTCTGCAAATGTCTTTAATGTCTCAATCAATCTGCTTGTGTATTGAATATGTTGGAATATGCTGTCTTGGTTGATGGATATGAAGAAAATCCAGCCTCAATTAGATATGAAGCTGAAAAGGGAGAAGTATTTTAATAACCATTTTACATTATTGTGGCTATTCTTCGATACAACACCAAAACTCAACAAGTAGTAGTTTCTTAAAGGTTCTTTATAATGTGGAATCTGAAACCATATCAATGAATTTTCATAGTCTGTTACATTAAAATCCATACTGTATGGATCTTTTACCATGCATGATTTTGGGGTTATCATACATTAGTTACCTTGAAAATATTGTTGACGTGATCTTCCAAATGCTGATATATGTTGTTACACAGTATCAAAAACCCCATTTATTAAAATCATCACTGATATCATCAGAAAAGTATTTTAAGTATTGAGAAGCTGTCAAGCTTACGGTGACAGATACAAGTTTTCCAAAATTCTAATTTTCACATGAATGCTCAAATTGTGTGATTGGCATCAAATACTGTCGATACCTTTCCTCGAAGTGACAGGCTCACTTCCTTCATTTTCAAGAAAATGTTTGTCAAGTACCTGAATCTCAATAGGCAGAGTTTATCCCCTAATCATCCTTGCAAGTAAAATGGTGCTCCATGAGAAAAATGACTAATTCAGCTAACAATTCAAACAATCACCAAAGTGCTTTTCTTTGAGACAACTGTGGTGGGGAAGGAGGGCCTTCCGAGTACTTCCCACTTCATCACACAGAGTATGGAGAAGGCGCACGCTCGAGGGATGAGATTTAATAAAATTAATAATTTTTACTGCTTCAACAAGGATGCTCTTCAGTGAAACTGGCTTTTTTTTCTTTTTCTTACTGTGAGTGCATGGCAGTCAAGAATATGATTACTAGAACAATTTAACAATGCTGCCTTGATTCATGCTAAAGGACCAGTAATTTTACCCATCATAGCTATTGTACCATCAGTGCAAATGGCACACAGTGAAAAAAAAAAAGCAAATAATGTCTTACTTTTATTAGGAAAATAATTTTGACCTCACAGACCTCTGGAAAGGGTCTTAGGTACCCCTCAAGTTTCCATGGGCCTCACTTTGAGAAGTGCCGCTTTAGACCAGGGATCAGCAACCTTTTTTGTAAAAAGGCAGACAGTAAATAGTTTAGGCTTTGGAAGCCATACAGTCTGTCAGGACTACTCAACTCTGTTGTGATGCAAAGGTGGCCCTACCTAGACAATGTGTAAATGAAGGAGTGTGGCTGTGTTCCAATAAAACTTTATTGATAAAAACAGGCAGATTTGTCCTAGGCAGTAGTTTACCAAACCCCGCTTTAGATGATCCAAACTGCTTGTGGATTTTTAAACCACAAGATGACTATTTATGTAACCTCACCCATCCAAATCAGGGCACGACAAAATACATCCCACCATTCCTGTCTCACACAACCTCTTCCCCATATCCTCATTACGAGATATACCCTGTGCCATGCCCTACACACCCTAGG
>NW_012141747.1:2407043-2407475 GCF_000956105.1 Propithecus coquereli
CCAGGAGTCCTTCACAGCCACTGCCCTCGGACTGCCTAATTATATATATATGCAAATATTTCAAAATCTGAAATCCAAAATCTGACACTTTTTGAGCACTGAAATGATGCCATAAGTAGAAAATTTCAAACCTGATCTCATGTGACAGGCCACAGTCAAAATACAGTCAAGACTTTGTTCCACGCACAAGACTACTAAAAAATATTCTACAAAACTACCTTTAGGCTGTATGTATATGGTGTATACAAAACATAAATAAATTTTATGTTTAGACTTGGGTCCCATCTCCAAGATATCTAATTATATATATATGCAAATATTTCAAAATCTGAAATCCAAAACACTTGTGGTCCCAAGTATTTTGGATAAGGGATATTCATCTTGTATGTATGTATGTGTGTATGCACACATATATATAAGTTTATATATTAC
>NW_012141747.1:2407525-2409892 GCF_000956105.1 Propithecus coquereli
CATAAATAAGTACTATTAGTTTTCATTTGTTATCTTTTATGTCCTAGAATATTTAATTAATTTTTATTTTTACCATCCTTTTACAATGTTTTAAAACATTAGCATTTTTATTTTTATCACCCTCTTTCTTTTTTCGCACAATAATGTTTTATTTTTAAAAATACTTTAGTAAGACACGGTCTCAATTTTGTCCAGGTGGTCTCCTGGGCTCAAGCGGCACTCCTTTCTCAGCTCCCCTTGGCTGGGACCCCAAGCTCACCACTGCCTGGAAGGCTCAGCAGGGCGGCCGGCAGGGCAGAAGCTAAGGAAACCCAGGTCAGAGCTGCTGTGAGCAGCAGGTGGGGCCAGCAGGCTGTCTGGATGAAGGAGGAAGGACGGTTAGTGAATCCTAAATGCAGTTGCTCTTGGAAGGTAAGATGTCTTCCTCAAACAGGGTCACCCTCTTTTTAATTTATTAAAACATTAGTTTCTATTTTACCAAACTGATACTTGCACAGGGGATCAAGTAGTTCTAACAGGCTTACAATGAAGAAACAGCAGTCCCCTGGCCTACTCCTCCCCAGATGTCTGTCTTCCCAAAGACAACTATTTTAAAGTCTTTTAGCTATTTCTTCTGGTATTGAGTAACATCCGTGTTATCTAAATAATGTGTTTAGGAGCTTCTGGATTGCTGAGCACATGGAGGTGCCTTGAGGGTGGCACGCCCAGAGAGGGCATGGAAGCTCTGAGCCACTTCTCACTTACCTTGCCCTATGCCTCTCTTCCATCTGGCTGTTCATTTTTTTTTTTTGAGACAGGGTCTTGCTCCGTCGTCCCAGCTAAAGTGCAGCGGTGTCATCATAGCTCACTGAAGCCTCAAACTCCTGGGCTCAAGTGATCCTCCTGCCTCAGCCTCCCAAGTGGCTGGGACTACAGGTAAGCATGCTCGCTAATTTTTCTATTTTTTGTGGAGACGGGCCTCACTCTTGCTCAGGCTGGTCTCAAACTCCTGAGCTCAAGCAATCCTCCCCCCTCGACCTCCCAGAATGCTAGGATTACAGGCGTGAGCCACTTTGCCTGGCCCTGACTGTTCATTTTTATTACAAAATCTTTCTAGCTTTAATTCTCTTCTTATTTGAATACTCCGTCCAAGGTTTTCATCTATGTAGTCTTTATTTAGATTTTCGAACTCCACTTTGCTATATTTATCTCACCTGATTAAACCCTCACAGACCAATCCTCTCACCTGTGAAAAGTTCTGGTTGTCCTGACCTGGAGGTGTTCTCCACTCCTGCCAGAAGAAGCCATTGCCTACTTTTCCTGCCTCTTTTCTCACCACTTTCCCCAGCACACACTATATTATCAACGTAGCATTTCTTATGAAAAAGTGATTGACAGAATTCCTGTTAATCACAAGAAATGCAGGCACCTGGTTTGGCAGGAATCACACCTGAAAAACGGACATTTCTTGAATGTTTATCGAAGTCATCTAGAAGCTTGTTAAAATATAAATTCTTGGGCTAAAACCACAAAATAAACAAATAAATAAATAATATGTTTACACTGCCCTTTCTTGATTTGTTACTTTTAGTTACTGTCTATTGACTTATTTTCTGGTCGTTGAGATTTTAGTACGTTAACAAGTCCGCTCCCTTTTAACTTTCCCTCCCCATTTTCCCAATGACGCTGTCACAAGTTTCTGTTAATTTAATCACCAGCATTTACATAATGTGTCTGTGTAAATATTGCTCACTGCCAACCCAAATAACATGACATAATTGTGGGGTTTTTTTCTTTCCCAGTAACCTTGTGTTTGTCCTGGAGTTCATAATTACATATATTTTCACTTGCTACTTTCTACGTACTTATCGCTAATATTTGCCCAAATACTCAGATCTGTCTAATTTTCCCAATGCCCCAGGCAAGTCAACGACTGACCGTTCTATCCATCATCACCCCTGCCCCCCCCATAGTTAGCTATTTTCCTGCAACCTCCTTTTGCAGTTCTCCTGTTCTGCATTCCATTTCTTAGTCTCATGTGCTCTTCAATCTTGACTTATTCCTTCATTTTGCTAAAACAGGTCCTCCAGTATCTTCCTTCCATGCGACCAGAGTCCCAGGTGTTCTGAGCAAATGTGTTTACTTCACATACATATCCTCCTCTTTGGGCTCCTGAGCTATACATTTCCTTCTCTCTGCTAAGTCAGCTGTCCTCCATGGGACTAGGATAGAGAAAACGGAAATGGAGAGAGGCAAACGAACTCAAGACACAGGAGACATAAAATTCACAGGCCCCACTGACACAGCGGCTTCAGGGAATGAGGGAGAGACAGGTTTCATGCATGGTTATTTATCTAACCAGAGGACACAAACTTGTTTTATATTTGG
>NW_012141747.1:2411937-2423570 GCF_000956105.1 Propithecus coquereli
AAAAAAAAAAAAAAAAAAAAAAATTTAACAAGGACACAATACCCAACTTTATGAATCAATTAACATGTATCCAATGGCTACTTATTGAAACAATCTTGAATATAATAACCTTTAGAAAAATCTGATGAAAACTTCAGTTTTAAGATACGAGAAAGTATTTTGCTTTATTGAGCGTTGGTGCTCCTACTTTATTGGGCTTACAGATCATATACTGCCCTGCTTAGAAGCCCCACTCCTTCCCTAGTTCACAAGGTCCAAGTGACCCTGCCCCTGCCGGGCTCTTTGAGCTTACACCACATCACCTGTTCCTTTCCCTCCGTGCTCTGGCCACCTTGGCCTTTCTTCTCTTCTGTAGACATGCCGAACTTATTCCAGCCTTGGGGCCTTTGTACGTGCTGTTTCCTCTGCCAGAAGAGCTGGCAATTTCTTGTCCTTTCATTCTCATCTTCCCCCCATAGATTTCTCTGGCCCTGAGGGAAGTAGCCGTCCCACTAGTCTCTGTAACATCACCCTCTTTCAATTTTGTGCATAGGGTTCATCACTACCTGATAGCTTTCTTGGTTTTATTTATTGATTCATTTTATTTCCCCTCTCAATAGAATATAAGTGTCTTGTGTGTCTTAGTTCCCTGCTTCCTAGCACCTAGAAGAGTGCTGGCCAACAACATGGGCTCAATAAATATCTGCTGAGTGAATGAAGGAATTTGTCATTACACCGCTTTAGGGTTAAACGTTTCTCTTCTTGGTCTTAGGATGGTGATTCTCAGGGTGTTTTGTGGTTTTGTTTGCTCTGTCACCCAGGCTGGAGAGCAGTGGCACAATCACAGCACTGCAGCCCCAAACTCCTGGGACTACAGAGTAGCTGGGACTACAGGTGCCACCACGGCTGGGGATTCTCAGCCTTGACTTTGCATTAGAATCAGCTGAGGAGCTTTTCTAAAGGCCCAGATATCCAGGCTGCCCCAAGACCAATGAAGTCAGAATCTGTGGGGCTCCGGCCCAGGCATCTTCGAAGCTCAGGGGTGTTTCCAAGGCGGCGTAGTAGAAGCTGCTGCCAAAGGTTGTACGTCATCACCACTAGATGGCATTAGAAACTGCACCAACCAAGGCCTCACAGCCCAGGCCCTGCTAATAATAAACCCATTATTTCCCTTTCTTTTATTTCAAAGTTAAGCAAAAACAGAATATCAACTGTAATTAACAGTTATGTAACCACTTCTAAAATAAACACCAACCCCAATATAATACTCTTTGAAGCTAATCTGATGAAACAAATCTATAGTATGTAAAATTATTTTTTTAATGAATTTTAGCTATTTCTAATCCTTTTCCTATAAAAAATTTTTAGGTTTACAAAAAAGTATAAACATTACTATAAAAAAAATACATGCCCATCCCCCAGGCTAAGAAATCAAGAATACAAATACAGTTGTAATACCCTGGATATGTCTCTCCTCTCAAATTTCTCTCCCTCACTAGCCCACCTTTCCTATCCTAAAAAGTCTAAATCTGTGTGTATGCCTACGTAGCCATAGGACCCCCCTGTCGTCACCGGGGACACACCAGGAGTCCTTCACAGCCACTGCCCTCGGACTGCCTTTCTTTTCACTGGGTTCTCTGTTGCACTATTTACATTTTTTCCATTAAAAAAATCTCTAACTCAAAATAGTGAATATATAAGCTTTTTAAAATGTTAACCCGTATTTGAGCTATGAAGAATGTTTCTTCTCTTTTTACTTTCTGAAACCTCACTTGGTTTAAAATCCTTTTTTTAAACAGCTTTATTAAGATATAATTCATATACTATATAATTTATCCACTTAAAGTGTAAGATTCAGTGGTTTTTAGCATAAAATCCTTCATTTTCTACGAACCCTAAAAGGGCTCCGGGTTTTCTCGTTCACAAATGTGCTCTGACCCCCTCCAGGGCTTTCCTTCTGAAGCATCAGTACCCTCCCTGGGTATTGATTTTCCCCCCTCCCCAGATGTGCAAAGAAAAAGCTCTTTTTTTTTTTTTTGAGACAGAGTCTCACTCTGTTGCCCGGGCTAGAGTGCCGTGGTGTCATCCTAGCTCACAGCAACCTCAAACTCCTGGGCTCAAGCGATCCTTCTGCCTCAGCCTCCCCAGTAGCTGGGACTACAGGCATGAGCCACCATGCCCGGCTAATTTTTTCTATATATTTTTAGTTGTCCGATTAATTTCTTTCTATTTTTTTTAGTAGAGACGGGGTCTCACTCTTGCTCAGGCTGGTTTCGAACTCCTGAGCTCAAACAATCCGCCCGCCTCGGCCTCCCAGAGTGCTAGGATTACAGGCGTGAGCCACTGCGCCCAGCCACAAAGAGAAAGCTCTGATCCAGCAAACTGTGGGAGGCTATGGGGATCTTAGGACTTTTATTTGATAAGTTTCTGTACCATTTGAAATTTTTGTAAGTGGCATGTCTACTGTTTATTTATTTTTTATTTTTTGAGACAAAGTCTCGCTCTGTCACCCTGGCTAGAGCGCAGTGTCCTCTTGACTAGCTGGAACTATAGGTGTGCACCACCATGCCCAGCTAATGTTTTCTATTTTTTGTAGAGGCAGGGTCTCGCTCTTACTTAGGCTGGTCTTGAACTCCTGACCTCAAGCCATACTCCTGCCTCAGCCTCCCAGAGTGCTAGGGTTACAGGTGTGAGCCAGACAATCTGGAAGGCTGAGATAGGAAGATCCCTTGAGCCCAGGTGTTGGAGGCTGCAGTGAGCTATGATTGGTGCCACTACACTCCATCCTGGATGACAGAGTGAGACCTTGTCTCCAAAAGAAAGAAAGAAAATTTTAAGTCCCAGAATTTCTCTTAACAGAAAAAAGGTACCAAATGTAATAAGTAGGGCGAGTGTTTACTTCCATCAAAGTTCCTGATATCAACTCAGAGGTAGAGCACTGCAGTCTGATGTTGGCTTATCACAGATTTAGCATCTAGTAGAGACCTTGTGTCTGAGTTCAGGTAAGGGAGAGACCTTGAACCTACCACTTTCAAGCTCATGAGCCTGGTGAATGATAACCTGCGTTTACTCTGGTTTCCCCTGGGAGGGCATCACCTGATCAAGAACTGTGAGGGTCTGAGATGTCACTTTCTAACTTAGCATGCTAGTTTTATGAATGCTGGCTAAGAATTAGACTCCTGGGTCCAAGATGAAGGATTGTTTATTACTTGCAACAATAGCAGTAGCCAGACCAGCAGCATTTGTGCCATTTCAGAGAGCCCCAACTCCCAGACAACACAAAGAGGGCCAGATGACACTTGCACCATGGTGAGTCATATTACAGAAGAAGAATCTAGAGTTTGGGGAACCCTCATCTTTTGTAATAGGCAATAAGTGTGTCTGGTCTTTATTATGGAGAGAGATGTCTTTACTTACACCTGTCCCAGGGGAGCAGGCCTCAGAGGACGATGCTGCTATATCTCTCAAGGCTGTTCACTGTACTAAGATTCTTGGGAAGATGATACAGAACAAAGACAGCCTGTGCCTGGCTCTGTAAGACCCAGAGAGAACTGTCTCTCAACATACTTTTGTGGCCGGGCGTGGTGGCTCACGCCTGTAATCCTAGCACTCTGGGAGGCCGAGGCGGGCAGATTGTTTGAGCTCAGGAGTTTGAGACCAGCCTGAGCAAGAGTGAGACCCCTGTCACTATTAAAAATAGGAAGAAATTAGTCAGACAACTAAAAATATATAGAAAAAATTAGGCGGGCATGGTGGCGCATGCCTGTAGTCCCAGCTACTCGGGAGGCTGAGGCAGAAGGATCGCTTGAGCCCAGGAGTTTGAGGTTGCTGTGAGCTAGGCTGATGCCATGGCACTCTAGCCTGGGCAACAGAGCGAGACTCTGTCTCAAAAAAAAAAAAAAACCGAAACAAAAAACATACTTTTGCTGTTAAACAGGGATACCCACCACTGTCGGTTCTGAATTATATGAGTTTTAAATTAAATTTCATCCTGAAGAAAACAGATCTCACATAAAATACAATTCCCTTGTATGTTCTTACTAGGACATTTAGCCTCAAGGCAAAGTAAAAACTAAATTTTGCTTAGACCTTCCAAGAGTGTTTTCTCCAGGCTGAGAACTTATAGTAAGTAAATTTCATTTTCCTAATCAGGAAACTTTCATTACTTGCTACTTTGCTACTGGAAAGAAAAAAAAAATATTAGCAAATGTGCTTAATATATAATCTATTAAAGATTAATTTATAGTCACCTTGCGTCTAGGAAAATACTGCCGCAGGTCAATTTCTCCTTGTCCTTCCCTGGGTGTGGCCTGAGGCAGAAGCTTGGTTTTTCTGAGCAGGGCTGTGTATGAGCAGGCGCATGAGAAGGGGTGTCGAGAGGGTTGGGGGGAGCCGGGCGTGTGCAGAAAGGGAAAAGGAGGCAGGGCGGGACAGGGAAGTGGAACTCTGAGTAGGAGATGTCACTGTGAATTTTTCCTGATGTTTTCTGGTATGATGTCACTACATCCTCTTTCTTTTCCACTCCATGAAACTTTATCCGCATTATTTAGGGATGTTTCTCAGTGGGTTTGGACCTCTTGCCTTGGGCGAGGGTTGCCAAGAGAGCTAGTCTGGGGAGCCCAGTCAGCTTTGGGTTACGTTGTAACTGTTACAATATTACTTTTTAACCTGCAAAGGCACCCCACCACCTTACCTATGCAGGGACAGGAAAACACCAGGTCCCTAAGCAGACACTTCCAAAAAGGCCTCTTGGCCTCTGGTAAGGAAACATAATCAGCTCTAGCTCCCCTGACATGAGGGGCTGTTCGGGAAATATTTGTAAGAGGAAAGAGAAGCATCTGGAAGGTCCACCTTCTTCCCTCCACACAGCTGCTCTCTGCTGTGGAGAAAACGTGCCTCCCACACGGCAGGGCCCCATGGTGTGGCTTTGTTTCCGACCCTCCTCCTCTCCCGTCTCAGCACTGAACACGCGCCGTCACCCTCACTCTCGCCTCTGCTAGCTCTGGGACCCCCGGTGAAAGAATGTGAAAGAACAGTAGTGTTTTGTGAGCATCTGCTCGTGCCAGGCAGTGTGTTGAGTACTTGGTAGGCATCGCCATGGTTGATCTTCACAACAGCTCCAGTGGGCAGATAATAAAATGTTCTCCTCGTCACCTGAGTAGACCGAGCCTTGGAGACAGTAAGAGACTGCTCCTGCCTGCTCCGGGGTGGAGCCAGGAGAGGAGCGGTGGTCTCCGACTTCAGGCCCAGAGCCCTGGGCTTCGTGGACTGGCCGAGAAGGATGGGGACGCTGAGAGGGAACAGGAGATACTGGCAGACAGACAGCACCAGGGACGGCCACTAAGCCGCGGGCCGCCGTGCACCAGGGCTCACTGGCACTCACACTCACGTCTAGGCCTCACTGTAGCCCTGGGGAGGGCGTGGAAGTAGCCCCCAGCTGCGGCGGGGGAGGCCCGGCTGGGAGGGTTCGGTGACTTGTATAGAGCCACAAAGTGGCAGAGCCGGTCTTTGCGCCAAAGTGGGGGCTCTTTGCCTTACCACGCTGCATCCAAATCCAGCTTCGCCCCGTCCGGGTGCCGAGAACCGGCCCTGCCTTGGGGCACCTGGTCTTAGCAGCTGCAGAGACAGAATGCAGGACAATGTCGGGGAGCCTCGAGGATGTTGGGCAGTTGGCCGCGCCCGGGACTGGCTGCTCCTGCCCCGCCCCCCACCCCGGAGACCCTCCCAAGCACCTCACATCCCAGGCAGACACAGGGCCCTTTCTAACCATTTTTGTCACCCATTCCTTGCTTTCTTTTTCATCATCATGTTCCCAGTGGCTCTCTTTGTCCTTTGCAACCCCACTTGATGTTGAAAAGCTTCAAATACACTTTAATGAAGCATAATAGCAACCCCACACGCTCAGCAGGGAGCTATTGATTTTTTGTGTAAAATACCAACGTGTCTTTCAGGGCTATTTATGTATGTCATTAGAACACAGAGCACATGGTGTCTCCTGACATACCAACCACACCAAGACCTATTTTTCTTTCTGGGAAAACATTAAGTAGTTACCACTAGCATTACTTTTTTTCCTCCTCATTTTTATTCTATGTCCAGACACTAAATAATAACGGATCTAGGCCAACCCTGTTAATGCGTCGCTGTTTCAGTTTCTCAGGATTCCGTCTGGTCTATGTGTGTACGGAGCTGAGTTCTTACATTAATATTCCACTGGCCTGATGTTCAGTGGTGCAATCTAAAGTCATACGCTCAACTGTTCCTGTCCAATTTGGTCTCTGATGACATAAAAATGTAAAATTTTTTGGCATGTAACGTTCCAAATGTTCTTGTTTTTTTGTAGAAATACACATGAACAGAAACTTTTCGAAAGAAAACAGAATAATGGCCAGCAAACATATAAAAAAATGCTCAACATCTCTAATCATTAGGGAAATACAAATCAAAACCACAATGAGATATCACCTAACCCCAGTGAGAATGGCCTTTATCAAAAAGTCCCTAAACAACAAATGCTGGTGAGGATGTAAAGAGATAGGAACACTCTTACACTGCCAGTGGGACTGCAAATTAGTACAACCTCTGTGGAAAATAATTTGGAGATACCTCAAAGAGCTAAACATAGAAATATCATTTGATCCAGCAATTCCACTACTAGGCATCTACCCAAAGGAACAAAAGACATTCTATAATAAAGACACCTGCACTCGAATGTTTATGGCAGCACAATTCACTATTGCAAGGATGTGGAAACAACCCAACTGCCCTTCAGTCCAAAAGTGGATTAATAAAATATGGTATATATATACAGTGGAATACTACTCAATTACAAAAACAATGGTGATCTAACACCTCTTATATTATCCTGGATAAAGCTTGAGCCCATCCTCCGAAGTGAGGAATCACAAGAATGGAAGAATAAGCACCACATGTGCTTATTCTTAGTGCTCAAATTGGCACTAACTGATCAACACTAAGGTGCTCACATGATAGTAATATTCACTGGGGGTTGGGGGGTGGAGGTGGGTAAACTCACAACTAACGGATGTGGTGAGCATTGTATGGGGAAGGGCATGCCTCTAATCCTGGCTTGGGTGAAGCAAAGTCATAACATGTAACCAAAATATTTGTACCCCTATAATATCCTGAAATAAAAAAAAAAGAAAAAAATAGCTAATTTGAATATGAAAAAAAAAAAAGAAATACGCATTATTGATGGCAAGAGAAATGCAAGGTCAGAATAAGCAATGTTCTCCCTGGCTACACAAAGAGCGTCACCACCAGAAGGTGTCCAGGAAAAAAAGACCACAACACTCTTGGAGGCTTCTTCACACAAAGTCAATCAACACGCATGACTATTCTGGAGCCGTATAAGACAGCGAAGCAGTGTTTCCAAAAGTGTATGTGACCAGTATCACACTATGTGTCCCCAAACCCTTTCCTCTTAACCACACAGAGAGACCACATGGCATCCAGAGAGAAGAGGGATGAGTTCTGGCCAAGGGACTATGGCTAGAAGTGTGTGGGTGGTGTCTAGGGCCAGCCCATAAAAATCTCTCACCTGAGATCCTCCATTCTCTTTCTCCCTCCCCTGGCTACTTTGGAGGCCACAGGAGGAGCGTCATCAGACTCACACTGGCCGCTGACATGGCTGACATGAATGTTAAATAAGTTTTCACTCAGTCAGATAACTAAGATTTCCCTAAGTAGCAGATCCTGCTCTGACCAATCAAATGTGTACTAGTTCAAACAGTGTTAAGTTCCTTGTTTGTAATAGTTTCTTACTTAAATAGTTTGAGAAACTTTGGTTTGAACTTGTTTATTTGTTGCAGAACGTTTCAGAGACTTTATTATTCTAACAGGTGTTGTGAATCTTGTAGAGATACTTGGTAAACGCTTGTTTGACCGTAGGATCCCTTTTCTGCAGGTGTCTCATGGGAAGAACAACTCCAAGGAATTCATTTGGGGGAAATGCTGCATTAGAGGCTTGAAAAGTGGTGAAGGTCTTCTGAAACTTCGAACAGGAAGTGGGGCCACCACTTTGCTCCGTGGCATATCTGTGGAGGTTTCTGAGACAGTATTCAGGGGTCTGGACACTGCTGTTATGCTGTATTTGAGGAAAAAGAGTAAATACAGCAATACATATTTGTTCCATTAAATCAGCAGGAGGCCGTTAACCTGGGGCCGTCTCCATACTTTGAGTTCCTACACAATGGACCTCAATCTAACTTAGTATGTAAACATGCTGAAACCTAACTTAGGGGTGTTGTTTTTGGTAACAAATAACGAGTTTTAGTCAATCACAAATAGCCAAGCCACGGTGGCCAGCGGATCACATCATGCCTAATTAAGGCAAATGCCTAGAAGTAGCCAATCAACTGATTTCTCTGCTTTGCTTCTGTTTTCAACCTATAAAAGCTGGCTGCTCATACTCCTGCGTGGAGCTCTCTGATTCTGAATGCTGCCTGACTCATGAACAGTTCTTTGCTCAAAAAAACTCTCTTAAATTTATTTTATTTAAAGTTTTTCTTTTAACACATTGCATAACAGTATTTTCCAAAGTTTTCAAGGCCCTAGCCTGGACCAGCTCAAGACAGGTGTGAGGCAACTGCCTGGGGCAATAAGCT
Organism: Propithecus coquereli; assembly: GCF_000956105.1. Lineage (NCBI taxonomy): Eukaryota > Metazoa > Chordata > Mammalia > Primates > Indriidae > Propithecus > Propithecus coquereli. Next base: position 2,420,544 of record NW_012141747.1, read on the forward strand.
CCAAGTGGCACGAAAACATGAGAAGCACAAGCAATCAAAGAAAAAATAGAAGCCGGGCACAGTGATGTGCACCTGTACTCCCAGTTCCTCAGAAGGCTGAGGCAGGAGGATCCCTTGAGCCCAGGAGTTGAAGGCCAGCCTAGGCAACATAGTGAGAACTCATCGCTCTAAAAAAAAAGAAAGAAAAAAGAAAAAGAAAGAAAAAAGAAAAAATAGATAAACTGGATTTTGTCAAAATTTAAAACTTTTATCCTTCCAAGAACACTATCAAAAAGTGAAAAGACAACCCGCAGCACGGGAGAAAATATTTGCAAATAATCTCTCTAATAAGAAACTAGTATCCAGAATAGGGTACTCTTACAGTTCAGAAATAAAAAGAATTAAGAAATGAAAATGTTCTTTCTCCAAAGAAGATCTATAAGTGGCTAATCGGAACTGGAAAAGATGCACAAGTCATTAGTCACTAGGGAAACACAAATCAAACCCACAAAGAGATACCACTTCACACCCATTGGGATGGCTATGCTGAAAAAGATGGATGATAACAAGTGTCAGCAAAGATGTGAAGAGATTGGAACCCTCTGACATCACCACTGGGAACATAAAATAGCACAGCTGCTTTGGAAGATAGTTTATCAGTCCCTCAAAGAGCTAAATACAGAATTACCCTCTGACCAGCAATTCTACTCCTAAGTATATAACCAAAACAAATGAAAACATATGTCTATGCAAAAGCGTGTACAGAAATGTTCACAACAGCATTATTCATAATAGCCTGAAGTGGAAACAAAACAAATGTCCATTAACTGATGATGGATAAACAAAATGTGGAATAGCCATACGATGGAATATTATTAATCTCCGGTAATAAAAAGGAATGAAGCACTGACACATGTTACAACACGGATAACCTTGGAAACGTGCTAAGTGAAAGAAGCCAGATATGCACAAAAGGAAGTCACATATTGCATGGTTCCATTTACATGAAACGTCCAGCATGGGCAAATCTATAGAAACACGAACTGGATTAATGGTTGCTGGAAGCCGGGGAGATGGGTGAGTGGGGAATGATGGCTAATGGGTATTGGGTTTCTTTTGAGGGTAATGAAAATGTTCTGGAATTAGATGGCAGTGATGGTTGTGCAACTTTGTCAATATACTAAAAACCACTGAATTGTATACTTTAAAAGGGTGACTGCTATGGGACATGAATTATATCTCAATGATCATAATAAAAAATTATTAGAATAAACGGGAATAGGGTGCCCATTAACAGCAGCTTTCGCACAGGACTCTTCACACAACTGGCAAAATATAAAATGTCCTCAAGGGGGAGAAAATAAAAGCAAAAATAAATCAAAGCACCATTCCTCAGTAGCACCAACGTATTTCTCCTGAGCACTGTAGCATGTGTGTGTGGATAGTTGTCCTGTGTAATCACAGACACAGCCCTGAGCTGAGACTAACCAGCTGGCAGTCACCCAAGACTGTTTTAGATGAAACAATGCCTAGAGCTGATAATTGGAGATGAAGGACTTGTTTTATCTAAACTTTAAACTCTTTAATATTTTTGCCATGAGATTGCCAAATTCAGAAACTAGCAAAACAAAAAAAAACCTGGACAAGACCCACAGAAAAGCAGGGAAGTGTTTGCTCTTTGCAAGCCAGAGGAGAGAACATGTCAATCAATATATTTTGAGCAGATCTTTGGGAACATGAGCAACTTGTGATGTCCAGCAATTAATAGCAGAAAATGGTGACATGAAAAATAACTCTAAAAAAATTCAAATGTTGTTTAGGGCCTGACAATTTTGAACATTATCTGAGCCCCATGCACACGGAAAAGGGCAACAGTGAAGCAGTCCCCCCACCTTTTTGTTTTCTGAAATCCCCTCCCTTTTTGTGTTCCGAGAAAGAGTTAACCTTAATTGCAAAAAACCTCTTTCCCCACGTGACTTAGATAAGACCCACTGTCCACCCTTTCTCATGATGCTTCAGGCATGGCAGACGACTCTCCGGGCTACCTGCCTCTACAAAACCCACACCCCTGCACACTGAGGCGCTCCTCGTTAGTGAGTGTTTTCCCTCTCACAGCAGCCTAAATAAAACCATCTCCTTAACTGTCCAGTGCATTTTTGTCTTTCACAAACATATAATACAATAAAACCTTTATTTGGAACATAAAGAAAGAGGTGTACAGTTTTTATTAGAAGACAATCTGTTCTTTCTGCTCCCACTAAGAAAATGTTGGGAAAATATTTAAAGAATGTCGGTTTGGAGGGATGCCAAATTCTTCACCAGCCGAGGGTACCCACAGCTGGAGTTGCCTTGACCAGCTATCTCAGATGAGGACTGTGGAGGGGCATCTTTGAAAGAAAATTCACCCCTTATGGTGACAAATCAAGGGAGTTTTGTTTTTTAAAGCAAAACCTCTCTGGGTGCAGCACAGTTTTACACTTTTACAGTAACCACCCATATTCCAGTATCTAGGGCTAGTTCTTCTCCATTCCCAGAGCTCTCCAAATGCCCACGATCTAGCTTTGCCCAGTTTTTTGGCTAGTAAGGGGGAAAATGCATGTATAGAACTAGTTTTATGCCAGATTATTCGATTTTTTCATATTATTGCTACATCTTATTTCTAACTTCTTTTTATACTGTGACCACTACGTGTATGTTGCCATGCTTCAAGTTATTATAACTCATGGATGACAAATAAAATAGAAATACTCTGAGATGATCACGATTCAACAGCACATTGAACTTGCTCAGCAGGGAGATTGTGAAAAGATGCATCCTTCAGTCTGTTGACTGGGCACATGACTGAATTGTCCTGATCCTTTCCTGCAGCTACTCCATTCCTGGATTCTTCCAGTAATGTGCTGGGAGCCTCAGGAGCTCAACCAGCAGGATTTCCCGGAATAATTTTGATCTTCCCCATGCTGAACCATGAGGGTTTCAGGAATACTAAATGCTACAATATTGCACATGCACGGTAATTTCTTCTGTTACCTATCAAAGGGGGATCCA
>NW_012141747.1:2424562-2430340 GCF_000956105.1 Propithecus coquereli
GAGTGCTGTGGCGTCAGCCTAGCTCACAGCAACCTCAAACTCCTGGGCTCAAGCAGTCCTTCTGCCCCAGTCTGCCGAGTAGCTGGGACTACAGGCAAGTGCCACCATGCCCAGCTAATTTTTTCCATATATTTTTAGTTGTCCAGCTAATTTCTTTCTATTTCTGGTAGAGATGGGGTCTTGCTCTTGCTCAGGCCGGTCTCGAACTCCTGAGCTCAAACGATCCACCCGCCTTGGCCTCCCAGAGTGCTAGGATTATAGGCATGAGCCACCACGCTGGGCTTATTTATTTATTTTTGACAGGGGAGTCTTACTCTGTTGGTCAGGCTGGTCTCAGACTCCTGGGCTCAAGTGATCCTCCTGCCTCAGCCTCCGGAGAAGTTGGGACTACAGGTGAGCAATAGCACTCTGGCCAAGACATATTTATTGAACACCTACTAGGCACTTAAAAAAACAATTAGGAAAATAAAGATCCCTACCCTGCATGGAACTTACATTCCAGCAGAAAGACCCTAAATGATAACACCATAAAAACAAACTTACATAATAGGCAACTTGCCTATTTGGATATTTTCAGCAAATGTACCTATCCAAATAGATACTCCAAACCATCGGTGGAGGTTGGTTTGCTTTGAATATTTTATTGGTTTCTTTAACCAACTAACTAGATTGCCTCATTATGGGAAGGGCAAGGGGGTGTGGCCAAGAAGCCTAGATTTTTGCCTTAATTAAGAATTTTATTTATAAGTAACAAAACCAATTCAAGCTAGATTAAGCAAACAGGGAGAATTTATGCTAAGGACCCAGGGGTGTGTTGTAGAACCCAAGGCTAGATTCGAGGTGGAGATGAGGGTGCTCGGGGGACACACTTGTAGAAAGCACTCCAGGTTTGGGGAAGGGTAGGGCCACTTGCAAGGGGAAGACCTCAGTCAAGGGTGTGTACGGGGGCCTCCACCAGGGGCTGAAAGCAGCCCGGACGCCTGTGGAGGCCCAAATGTCTTCCCTTTTCCCGGGCCAAGCTCCTTCTGCCACATCACATCGGGGACATTCAAGCAGCAGATATTCCACATTAAATGCATTCCCCTATTTTAAAAAAAGCTAAAGCTTTTATCCTTTGGTGTTAGAAATGAATATTAATTTGACTTTGCCATTTTTCTCTTCGTATTATATTTGGAGCCTTTAAAATTTCTTTCCAGGACTCAAACCTTTTCGAGAGCCCTTGACACGCATGTGGGCTCCAGGCCCAGTGCAGATGTCGGCGCTGAACCTGCCTTCCTCCTGGAGCCCAGAGCTCTGTGCACCTGAAACCCTCAGCCAACCCATTCTGATTGCTTCCTCCGCCAAAGGGCCCCGGTTGAAATCAATCCTAGGAAGGTATCTGATAGCAGATTTAATAAAGGGGCCAGGTGGCAACCCGAGCCGCCTTGGGGACAACCGTGAATCTCAAAGCAGACACACATTCTCCATTAGGCCCTCCGAGGAGGCCAATTTCAGCAGAATCATTAAAAGTTGATGATTCTGCAAATGTCTTTTTGTCTGCTGTGCTGTGTCGGGTAGCGGAAGCAGGGAAGTGTAGGTTTCCTCTGAAATCATGAAGCACTAGGCACAGAAAGGCAGTAAGACAATCTGACACTTGACGTTAGACTGACCATGAAATTTGACATTGAAGACTAGGAGAGAGATTCAGGAGGGAAAGAGAGCTCAGGTAACCACTTAAGTATTCAAAGGTCAGGAGGTGGGGAAAAGAGATCAAGGACTGTGTTCAAAATAGATCAGAGAGCGCGCAGAAGATCAAGGTTTAACATTATTTTTTCCTCCAAAAGAACTTATCTGATCTCACTGTTTGGGCTTTGATAGTTACTTTACGACACTGGACAACATCACCATGTGTCAGGACCTCCCCCTGCACCCAGCCCTGGACTGGGGCTAGTGTCCACCATCTCCTGTAAGGAGGTCCCCAGCACCGCTTGGGAGAACTCCAGGCTGCAGAACCACAAAGGGCCCTGGACAGACACACAGATAAGCAGACTTCTGCCCTAGAGGCTAAGAGCCGCTGGGGCTCAGAAGTAGTGGCAGAGCTGAGCTGGAGCCCCTGTTTCCTGGTCCCTAGCCCCTAGCTTTGCCCTTACCACCCACTACACAGATGTAAACGGACTCACTTGAAAGAACTTGAAGTTCTTTGTAAATTCTGAATAATATTTCTAAATGATTTGCTAACGCGAATAATAGTTTATAAACCTGGCACTTAAATCTTGCTGTATTTCTTTTCCATAAAAGTAGAATTTATGCTCGGTGGGTTTTGTTTGCTGAACTACTTCTTTCTGGTTATTTGTCACAGACCCACAATTGATCAACATCACCACCGGATCTGGGAAAAATGGCTTATGGGCAGTTTCACGTCATAAAAACTTTTGCTATCATTAAACAAAGAACATGCGTGTGAACTCAAACAAGGAGAGTGCTCTTCGTGAGACTGGAGGGGGAGGTGGTAATGTACAGGTCGTGGCCATAGGCAATGTTTGCTTCCTGTTTCTCTGCACGTATTTCCCTGAGTAGTTCTGATCGTGTGCACCTCTTCTTCCAGATGAGAGGACACCTAGCAATGGGTTCAGGAAGGTCTCAGTTCGATGGGGGAGATGTTGTCAAAATAAGGTTGTTCTTGTCCTTCCCCAAGCCCTGAGCAGGGTGGCATCATGGTCTCCTCCCTTTCGTGGGGTAAAAAGACCTCATGTGCAGTGAGGACACCTTGGGGACAGGAGGCTTCAGTTCCACTCTCTCTCTGTTCACCTCAGACTCACGGGTCACCTTAGCAAGCCCCTTAGCTCGCACTGCCGTTAACTCTTTGCAGAAGCTGGAAGCAGAGCTGGGGACATACCTATTCCACATCTCCCGGCCTGCTCAGCAGAGGGGCGGGCGTGGGAGGGAAAACCGGAAAGCTGATGGTGTCCTGCAGTGGGAGACACCAGCCCGACAGGAAACTACCCAACTGGAAAATACCCGAGTTTCAGACCTTCTGTGAAGTCCGACTGCCTTCCCTCCCGTCCTCTCTCTCCGAGTGTGTGATGAGTCAAGGGAACTGAGACCAGAGTGGGGAGGATGAGTGACTCTGGGCAGGTGAACTTCAATGGTGCATAGCTATACACATGAAGCTCCCCTAATTTGCATAACCTTTGTGCCTTGACTGTGTATGTGAGGTGACAGAGGACACTTTTATCCGGGCAAATACAGACGGGCAGGGGCCAAAGCCAAAAGGCCGGCTTTTGGAGGAGAGAGCCCTGACTTTTCAGATGGTAGCCTCAAGTCGGGGAGAAGGACCTGGGGTGCTTGGAAATGGTCACTCATCCATTGATTTGTTGATTAAACCCCCCTGCATGGGCAGCCACTGAGCTGGGCACTGGGGAAAGGAGCGACTAGAACACAGACCTGTCTCCAGTAGCGGATGGGACAGTGACAGCCACGTGGTACAGCTACAGGATATCAGGTAAGGCTTCCCCCAAAGCTGAGGGTGAGTAGGAGCTTGGCAGGTGTAGAGACGACAGTGTTGGGGGGGGCGTGTCTCGCTGAGGAGCCGCAGAGTGCCGGTGACCGGGCTGCACAGGGCCAGGCACGCGTGTGCCGGGCTCCACCTGTCAGTGCGGTGTGAGTCCAGGACGCAGGCGTGCCGGCGACGAGGCTGTAGCGGTGGGCGGGCGGGGCTGTGAGGGGTCAGCCTTTACCATCCAGTGAGGAGGCTGTCCAGGGAAGAGGTGAGGAGGGCCTCAGGTAACAGTGGCAGTGGAGGCAGAGAGTGGAGGAGGTTAAGAAATACTAAGGAGGGTAAACAACAAACCTTGGTGATTAACGAGATGACATTGACTGAGGTCAAAAGCTAAACTGTTGCGTGCAACCAAGAGACCCTAACATGCGACAGCTCAGGCAGGGACGTCTCTCTCACACTTGGTAGCGGAGCTTCACTCCACTCAGTCACCCGGGGGCCCAGGCTTATGGTAGCCCTGCCGTCTCCCACGGGTGGCATCCAAAGAGCTCCAGTTGGTTCCATCCCAGCTAGAAGGAAGGGGCAGAGGACACGGAGAGAAGCACACAGCGGCTTCGCACGCCCAGGCCTGGAACAGCACCATCATTCCTTCTCACTTCCACTCCAGGCTACAAGGGAGGCTGGGAAATGTGCTCTAGCCTGAGTCCAGGAAGAAGGGAAGACCAGATTTTGTTGGGCAGCCAGCAGTCTCAGCACTGATGGCTTTAATCAAAATGAAAACATCTGAAGGGGAGACAAGACCTCGGAGTTCTGCTCAACTCCTGCATGCAAAGGACCCCTCAGGATCCCCCCTCCCCCTGCAGAGGGCCGGCCTTTGGCTCTGAGGACCACCCCTCCCCAGCTCCCAGGGATTCTGCAGCAGTGAATCAGAAGCCCTGGGACTGCATTAGAGGTTTATTTCTTTGGATCCGGTATGAGCGTCTGTGCTTTGTCTTTAAAGCCAACTACTTCTCTGAGATGTTGGGGTCCGTTGTACTGGATGTCCAGCAAAAGAAAGTGCTCTCAGGAAATAGCTTTCCCATTAGCAATACTAAAATGTTATTTTTACAATTGTCAGGGAAGATAAAGCCCAGGCAGGTGGTAATGAAAATGACAAATATGCTCTTTCAAAGAAAGTTCTCAGGAATATCCTATATGGCACCCAGCCCTGGACAACTCAGGTGGACAATGCCTTCACTTATATCTCATCTAGGTAACGCTAGAAAAAATACTGAATATTCAAGCCTAGAGTATTTCTTAGGGGGTTTCTGCTTTTCCCTTACTTACAAGATTGTCTGGCCTTTTCCTGAAGTGGTATTAGCGGTTGGAGATGAATTTGGGGTGTTGGAATTTTGGTGAACACAGCAGAAGAATGACACCTTTAGTGGCTCAATTTATAGCACCACACACCTGGATTCTAACATAAAACTCCGATAAAACCACAGTCTTGACTGTTCAAGTAGTCAGCCTTCACATGTCAGGAAACAGATTGCCCAGGTTGTGGCTTGTCTGACTTTGTTTCCCTTCTTTCTTTTTGTTGGGTTATTTTGTGGTTTCTCTGTACTTAACACACAGGGAGGCCAGGAAAGGAAAGATTGTGAAAATTCAGTTCCCGCTAGAAGAGTTGCTCATCAATAGTACAATATGACCAGGAGGCTGGATCTAATGCTTTAAGCCAAGTCCTTGCACCGTCCTCTGTTCCTCGAGCATGCTGTGACATGTGAGTTACAGCCGGGATCAGAGCAGGTGTTCCAAGTGAAATGAACGAGTTTGCTCTGTCTGGCACACCTTGTGCCCTCTGCCTGGTCAGATACTCTCCTGCCCTTTTCTCTATCAGATGATGCTTTAGACATCTGATCCGAGAGGGAAGTACACTCAGGTGTAAAGTACTTAAGGGTTTACTAATCGACCCATCTCAGCGGCAACTGCTTCTTAACCCGCATGCCCCAAGCAAAAGGAATCAACCTCTAATTCCAGACGTCACAGTCTGTAAGTATTAATGGTAAGCTCTCTACAGGTAAGGGCTGTAATTACCGAGCAGGATGTTCCTTAAGTCCGCGGAAACAGCCTTCATGGATGGCAGCCTTCTTTGACTATGCCCAAGGTCAGCCTTGGCCGTAATTAATAAGTACCAGGATAATACAGCACTAATGCAAATCCCAGAAAGCCTTTGATTTCTGTAGGCATGTTTCTCTATTTAGGCAATTCCCCCCCCTCTTTTTTTTTTTTTTTTTTTAAGTAGCAGCTTAGGATATAACATCTTA
>NW_012141747.1:2431502-2437052 GCF_000956105.1 Propithecus coquereli
TTGGACCCCTACCTCACAGCATATATAAAAATTAACTCAAAATGGATAAAAGACATAAATGCAAGAGTTAAAACTATAAACTCTTATAAGCACACATAGGTGTACATCTTCAAAACCTTAGGTTTCTTACATATGACACCAAAAATACAAGCAACAAAAGCAAAAAAATAAAAAATAGATAAACTGGACAACATAAAAATTAAAAACATTTGGGCTCCAAAGGACACCATCAAGATAGTGAAAAGGCACCCTACAATAGGAAACAATTTTTGCAAGTCATATATCCAATAAAGGATTTTGTTATGAACAGAATTGTTCTCCCCCCAAATTCATAAATTGAAGCCCTAACCCCCCAATGTGAATGTATTTGGACTTAAGGCCTTTAAAAAGGTAATTAAGGTTAAATGGGGTTAAAATGGATGGACCCTAATCCGATAGAACTGGTGTCCTTATAAGAAGAGGAAGAGACATGGGGATGTGAGCACAGAGAAAAGGCCCTGTGGGGACACAGCAAGGAGGTAACTGTTTACAAACCAAAGAGCGAGGCCTCACCAGAAACCAGCCCTGCTAGCACATTGATCTCTGACTTCCAGACTCCGGATCTGCGAGAAAATAAATTTCTAATGTTTAAGCCACCCAGTCTGTGGTATTTTGTTATGGTAGCCTGAGCTGACTAATATAGACTTGTATCTAGAATATATAAAGAACTATTACAACTCAATAATAAAATGACAACCCAATTTTAAAATGAACAAAGGATCTGAATAGTGTTCCAAAGAAGATACACAAATGACCAATAAACACTTGAAAAGATGTTCAACATCATTAGCCATTAGGAGAATGTAAATCAAAACCATAATAAGGTAATACTTCACACCAACTATGATGGATTTCATCAAAAAGACAAGTTTTAGTAAAAATCTGGAGAAATTGGAACCCTCATAGTTGCTGGTAGAGATGTTAAATGATGCAGCTGCTACGGAATTCAGTGTGGCAGTTCCTCAAGAAGTTAAACAAAGAGTTTCCATTTGATCTAGCAAGTCCACTGCTAGGTATATACCGTAGAGAAGTGAAAATGTATGTCCACAAAAAAATTTTGTATATGCATGTTCGTAGCAGCATTATGCATAACAGCCAAAAAGTAGAGACAATCCAAGTGCCTATCAACTGATGAATGGACAGAATGAGGTCTATCCATACAATGGAATATTATTCAGCCACAAAAAGGAATGAGACATGCGACAACACAGATGAGCCTGAAAACATTAAACTAAGTGAAAGAAGTCAGACACAAAAGGTAATATATTATACGATTCCATTTATATGAAATGTCCAGAATAGGCAAATCTATAGAAAGCAGAGTAGTGGTTGCCAGAGGCTGGGGAAAATGGGAAATGGGAGTGACTGTTAATGAGTGTAGACTTTCTTTTAGAATATTGATGAAAATGTTCTGGAACTAGATAGTGGTGATGGCTGTATATACTAAAACCTTGTGAATATACTAAAAACCACTAGGGGCCAGGTGTGGGTGGCTCATGCCTATAATCCTACCACTCTGGGAGGCAGAGACAGGAGGATTGCTTGAGGTCAGGAGTTTGAGACCAGCCTCAGCAAAAGCGAGGCCCCATCTCTACTAAAAGTAGAAAGAAATTAGCCAGACAACTAAAAATAGAAGAAAATTAGCCAGGCGTGGTGGCACACGCCTGTAGTCCTAGCTACTCAGGAGGCTGAGGTAGGAGGATGCCAGGAGTTTGAGGTTGCTGTGAGCTAGGCTGATGCCACAGCACTCTAGCCTGGGCAACAGAGTGAGACTCTGTTTCAAAAAAAAATTAAAAATAAATAAAAACCACTAGGTTGCATAGTTTAAAAGGGTGAATTTTACGATGTGTGAATTGTTTCTCAGTAAAGCTGTTATTATTAACAATACAATCTTTCAAAAAACTTTATGCAGACATAAAAATTAAAAGAATTTTCAAAATGTAAATACAGTAGCCAACATATATTATTTTGTCCAGTAGATTAAAACATTTTGCAAAACCTGCAGGCCATTTAACTTGTTAGTTTTTCTTTTCTTTTTCCTCCTTCACTACAGGATGATCTGTATGATGATAGTTCCTTCCCATTTTTCTCCTCTGCCTAGAGCTACACCCAGGAGGTAAGTGCTCAGCAGACAGCTGACTCCCTCCTACCCCTCCCCCATTCCATTCTAAACAGGGCAGAGGTCAAGTCCCCTTGACTTTTTGGCCTGTAATTTCCAGTGCTCACTTCCCTCTGCAGGCCTGGGTGAGACCCACCACTTCTTTTTTTTTATTTTTATTTTTTCTTTATTTCAGAATATTATGGGGGTATAAACAGAGCTTGAGCCCATTCTTTTCGCAAAGATTATGCCACAAGGTCTCAACCTTCAAAGAACTTACATTCAGAGGCATGTAAAAAGTGGATAACATGTATTTCAGGACATGGGACTGGAGGAGCGGTGGATGGGAGATGTGTTTTTCAAGGTGTATCATTGTGTACTGTTTGAATTTGTCCATGTGTTATGGACAGCATTGTGCCTCTCCCCAATTCATAGCTTGAAGTCCTAATGCCCAGTACAATTCGAAATATTTGGAGATAGGGCCTTTAAAGAGGTAATTACAGTTAAATGAGGTCCTATGGGTGGGCTCTAATCCAATAGGACTGGTGTCCTTTTTTTTTTCTTTGAGACAGGGTCTCGCTCTGTTGCCTGGGCTAGAGTGCAGTGGTGTCATCACAGCTCACTGCAACCTCAAACTCCTGGGCTCAAGTGATCCTGCTGCCTCAGCCTAACAAGTAGCTGGCACAACAGGTACATGCCACCACGCTTGCCTAAGGACTGGTGTCCTTACAAGAAGAAGGATAGTGAGAGACACAGGGATAAGTGCACACAGAGAAAAGGCCATGTGAGGACACAGACAGAAGGCGGCCATCTGCAAGCCAAGGAGAGGAGCCTCACCAGAAACCAACCCTGCCAGTACCTTGATCTTGCACTTCCAGCCTCCAGAACTATGAGAAAATAAATGTTTGGTGTTTAAGCCCCTCAGTCTGTGGTATTCTGTTATGGCAGCCCTAGCAGAATAATACACCACATGAACATGTTTTTGTTTTCCCTCCCCATAAGAATAATTACAAGAGAATTTATTAATAACAGTCTAATTTAAAAACATGAAAAGACAATGAATGAATGAAATGAGGTAATACATTGCTAATGATCAAATGAATGCAGTAGAGAGAGGAGTAGTCCTATTCCTGCTCTGACGTGCTCCCTTCTCCTGGCCAGGCCTCCTTGGTTTTGCTCATTCTGTTTCTCCCTTGTCCCACCTTGGATGCTCCAGCTTGGGGAGGATGCCTTTCCCATCAACCTGGAATGTGATCTTGTCTTCTGGAATCTTAGAGAAATCACTGCTTCCAAGCCTCATTTTGATAAAGGGTCTTATTCCTATTCGTTTTGTAAGGTCTGTGAAGATTGGGCCCATCTCATGAGTCTAGACAGGTCTCCCTGGAAACTCTTTTTTTATTTTTTATTTTTGGTTGACTGATTGAGTCTAATTAGCACCTCCAAGCAGAACAGGAAAGAAGATAAAACCCAATCAGTTCCTTCTACTTAGTTGCTTTGGTTAAAAAAGAAATGTCTTAATTTCTATAACTGTGGGTTTGAAAAGCTAGTTCCAAGAATAAGAGTTTTTTAAATGTTTATATAGATTTAATCTTAGTCTTAAAATCATTCTCTCTCAGGCCTTTGAATGTTTTGTTCCACTGTCTTCTAGCTTCAGTGTTTTATTCAGAATTGTAATATCAATTTGATTCCTAATCCTTTGTTTATGATCTTTTTCTTCCCTTTGGAAGGGTTTAGGATCATCTTCTTATCCTGGGTGCTGTGAAGTAGCGTGATGATGTGTCTGGGCGTGGGTCTTTTTTTGTTTACTGGGCTACATCTTTCAAACTGGGTCCTCAAATTTTATCTTTCATTGAGAGTGGGCCCTTGGAATATGGAGACTCATCTCCTCTTTGGGAATTATCTTGTGGTTTTTGTTTGTTTTATGTTTTAACTAATGTTCTCCCTATCTTTCGTCTGTTCTTGCTTTACAAATTCCAATTTGTCAGACATCCACCCATTTAGACTGACCCTGTCTTTTCCCTCCTACTTTCAGTATCTTTGTTTTTGATTTTCTTTGTTTTTGTTCTACCTCCTGGGAAATTATCTTCAATTCCACCTTCTGGCCCTTCTATTGAAGTTTGCATTTTCACAATGACATTTTTTTAGTTTTTTAGAGTCTTCCTTGTTCTCTGTTCCTTTTTTTATAGTATCCTGTTCTAGTTTTATGGTGCAATATTTTAATTTTAGTTCTCTGAGAACTTTTATTGCAGATTTTAGAAAAGTTTTCTTCTGCTTTCTGCATTGTCTATTTTTGTTTTATTTTTCCATTGTCTTTTGTTTGTTTTGGTCTCTGTCTTTTATGAAAAGGCATTCTCCAAGTGTCCCAAGATACTGTGTGGTCCGCATTTCAGAATGAGTTACTCAGAAGTGGATGGAAGCTGTGTGTTCATGCCTGGTGCTTGTTGATTGGTGGTGTGCACCATGGGGACAAGGTACTGACCTGGCTTTTTCATGGAGCGAACTCCAAATCTCAGCATATGTAGATTATTTTTTCTTGAACCAGGCGCTTTCCCCACTTTCTTGATTATGCATGTGGGAAAATGACCCTAAAGTTTCCCTAAACTTTATTTTGGGGGTCACAAACATTCGGATTCGAATCTCTTGTTTTCATCCACATGTGTCAACACACCTTCAGATGAAAATGGGGAAAGTCAAAGCTAATTGTCAAGACTTTACTCAGCTCTGGGTGACTAGGGCTCTCCTGAGTCTCTTTAGATTTCTTCTTTTTCCATCCTCTTTACCATTTTGCATCCCATTCCAACTTCCAAAACGTTATTGTTTTCTTGTCTGCTGTTTTCTACTCTCCTGTTCTCTTTCTTCTTGCAGGTTTACATCCTTTTAATCCCATTTACTATCATTTTAATGAAGTTTTGGAAGGGAGAAGAGATAAATGCCTGTGCTCAATCAGCTTTATTTCACCTAAAGTCTTCTCAATTTTTAAATTATTAACTTAAATTCTAGATAATTCAGTCTTAAATGCTGGTCCTTACAAGTTCTAGGAGGCAGCCAGACTCTGTTTTCTCAATGGTCACTACCACCCATCATTAAAGCTGAACAGTTGCAACTCATACAACTTCCTGGGCCTTTCCTTTCAGGTGTTCAATCTCGGTTGAGGGCTCTTTTACAATGCAAATAATTAGCTAACTTGTACCTTCTTCACAGATGTCCACACTAAGGAGAGCAATCTAAGGCAATGAGATGGCTGTTTATCAAAGGAAACTTAAGCGGAAAGAGAAAGATTTCAAAGATATGATTTTATTTATCAGAATTTTAATTGTGTGAGCTCCAATTGTGAGGCTCTAGGGTTGCCACCGGCCACATGTGGCTATTCAGCAATGGAAATGTGGCTAGTGTGAATGAGAAACTAAATTCTA
>NW_012141747.1:2437927-2475762 GCF_000956105.1 Propithecus coquereli
AAAAAAAAAAAAAAAAGAAGCTTATTATGGAGATAGAATGCAGATTCTGTATCAGCTAAAGACCAGTAACTTTTCAGAGCTAATCAGAGAACATTCCCAGGTTCTGTCCTTCGACTTAATAAATACTATTATGGTACAAATGAAAGGATCATCTATTTTGTGGGGGTTTTAGTATAGTATAGGTTCTCTGTCTTACAAAGAAATGAAACGCACTGGTTATAAAATAGAGAAAGAATTTGGAATAGGACATGGCCCAGTGTAATTTCCCGTGGCACATGTATAGACTCACAATCACTACCATTTGATATAATTTCTCAGATTCTAACTTTGAGATGTAAAAAGAGCTAAGGAGAAAACATGAGATGTGCCTTTGCCTGGTTCTGCTGTCCTGTCTCTTTGGGTCTCTCCTTCCGCCTTGTTTCTCCAGGGAGAAGAGTCTGATCTGTGTGGAGGCCAAAAGTCCTGGGAGGGGATTTCTGAGGAGCTGGACGCTAGCTGCACTTTTGCTGGACTCTTTCAAACACATTAACATTTTTATATAAGTACAGAGATAGGGAAATGCAGAGGTTAGTTGAACTGTCCTGGATTACAGAGGGATCAGTGCGCTGTCCTTGTAATAGAGGATGCCAGGGGACCCTCCTGCCATGCCAACTCCGGAAGAGAGTGCTTTCTGTGATTGAATTCTAACTAAGCCACAGGTCCCAAGGGCCCTGGGCCGGTGTAGGGAAGAGGATGGTGGTTTTGTTGGCTGTAATTTACTTTAAAATATTTTAGCACAGGCTATAAAGTGACATATGAGTGTGTGCTCATTGGTTTTAATCCATATGCTAGAGACAGCATCAGATACCCTAATCCCAATGATGAATACACACTCCAGGGGTGGTTAGGGCACGTGTAATTAAACACCCACATTCCAGCTGTCTTTCTTTCCGGGCAACAGCAAAGATTGTTAATTAGCCCAAAGCATGTTAGAAGAGTGATTTTTATTGGTGAAATTCAATGTGTTAGAAAGGAGGGTGGGTTGGCTACAATTTAGCAAGGCCTTTGCCTCTCACCCTTTGGAATGGCATCTGAGGCCTGACCTGAATGGACCCATGTCCAGCTTCTGACTCAGAGCATTCTGGTTGTTTGATGCCAACCACGAAGTTAATTCTAGGATATAGTCATGTTTTTACCTTGAGTTAACATTTAATGCAAAGAATGGTCAGAGACCTCAGTCTCCAGGAGCTTATAGAACAGGATAGGGCTATATTGGGTTCTATGTCTAATAAATGTTTAATACATGTTGAAATGTGCAGCAAAATTTGGTCCGTGACTTGCTTCCATTTCAACGAATTACCTCTCTTGAGTGTATGGTGGTGGGGAGGGGAGACCTACCATCCCCACCTATCTCCAACTGGTCTGGCTACTGACAGTTACCAAAAAGAATCTAATAGTTAACCTAATAATGACTTCCTATCCTCCTTTCCTGGCACTCGCCTCTTACTGTGCTTGGGATAATGCTGGGGGAAGTCCTTCAGTCTCCATGATCTGAAAGCCATTTCAGAATTGTAGGCAGAGGCAAGACATGTCACAGGTGTCCCAAGGCTAGGGTTGGAATAACCCAGAGAAGATATAACAGCTGCTATCTAGGAGATGTACATAGGCAAAGCCTATGGAAGGTGTGTGACCTAGGTTAGCTCATTTAAGCCTTATAACTACCTCAGTAAGACACATATATCCCAGTGAAGAAACTGAAACGTAAGAGGTTAAGGAGCTTGCCCACGGTTGCACAGCTAGGATCTAGGGAAAGCAGAATTTTTTTTTTTTTGAGACAGAGTCCACTTTGTTGCCCTGGCTAGAGTGAGTGCCATGGCGTCAGCCTAGCTCACAGCAACCTCAGACTCCTGGGCTCAAGCAATCCTTCTGCCTCAGCCTCCCAAGTAGCTGGGACTACAGGCATGCGCCACCATGCCCGGCTAATTTTTTTTCTATATATTTTTAGTTGTCCAATTAATTTCTTTCTATTTTTAGTAGAGACGAGGTCTCGCTCTTGCTCAGGCTGGTCTCGAACTCCTGAGCTCAAACAATCCGCCCGCCTCGGCCTCCCAGAGTGCTAGGATTACAGGCGTGAGCCACCGCGCCCGGCCCAGGAAAGCAGAATTTCGAATCCCTATCTGCCTTCTTTGAAGCCCATGTTATTTGGACGATGGCTCTAATCTTCACTGAAAGTAATGTAAAGAAAAAAAACCTGATGCTACTCTGCTTCCATGAATAAGGCCGAAACCAACTTAAACTGCATTAGTAAAACAAATCATTGGTTTGAGATTCGGAAATGTCTAGGAGCAAATCCTGGTTCTTCCACCTGTCAGGTAAGTGATATTGGCAAGTTACTAAACTTTTCTGTGGGCCTGAGGGCCTGTGGGCCTGTAAAATGGGCCTATTTTTAATTTTCTTTTAAGTTGCTTGTGAGAAATAAGTGAGACACCTTTTGAAAATACAAAAAGCCCAGAATTAGCATACACAGTAGTCCTCTATCAGTGCTCTTTTTCCTCGGTGGAATGTCCCCCTAGTAAGATATGAAGCCAGGAACCCGGATTGTTTTTTTTAATCCCAGGAATTTTCACAGTGCTAGCTTGTTGAATATACTCAATGAATGTGTCTTGATTTAACTAATTCCTTGAAACTTGCTCGCTTATTCCTGGGCTCCTGGTGACAAATTTTAAGCAGTCCTGTGCACCCACAGGATGGGAGGCACTGTGGCAGAGGTGTGAGCGCACACAGAGGGATTGTTCACTGTGTCTGATGTCACAGACGGGCTGTCAGGAATGGCACGATAACGTGTACCCATTCACAGCATTCTTGTGATGAGAGGAAACATATAGTCACGATTTGGAGAAGTAATCAAGCTGGAAACGTGAGCCAAAAGCCAGGTCACTGAAGAGAATGCGAAAGTAGTTTTCAAAAGGAAACCAATAATTTCAAAAGCAGGCCAGGTGCGGTGGCTCACGCCTGTAATCCTAGCACTCTTGGAGGCCGAGGTGAAGGATTGCTTGAGGTCAGGAATTCGAGACCAGCCTGAGCAAGAGCGAGACCCTGTCTCTACCACAAATAGAAAAATTAGCCAAGTGTGGTGGCATACGCCTGTAGTCCCAGCTGCTCAGGAGGCTGAGGCAGGAGGATCCCTTGAGCCCAGGAGTTTGAGGTTGCTGTGAGCTAAGCTGACACCACGGCACTCTAGCCCAGGTGACAAAGTGAGACTGTCTCAAAAAAAAAATAAAACAATTTCAAAAGCATATATTGTTTTAAAGATCAAAAAAAATCAATGAAAAACCAAACCAATTATTAACACTTTTAGTAACTAACTGGACAGTAATGGAAGCTTGTAGCTAACACAAGTGACACTTCTATTAAGAACGAAAGAGTATGAATTATGAATGAAAACCAGAAATGTCTTACCATATCTTTCTTGCCTTGGGTCTAACATTCTCAGAATATTCCATTTTTCTTTCCAATTTCTCTCTTTTTCCTTCTTCCTCTTCTGTACGTATGAAGGGAGGAGGCTGACATGGGCAGGCTGGGCTGCTGCAGCAGGGACCTAGGAGTCAGGGCCTGGGTTCAGAGAGGGGGTCCCACTTAGTGCCCTCCCTGAGTGAAAGCAATAGTCACATGGATAGACATGTATGTGCAGTTTCCCTGCTCTCCTTCAGGAGAGACTTTTGATGTTTCTCACCAAACCCATGGCCAGTTCACCCAGTCACCTGCCAGCTCAGTTCACGTAAACACAAGTAAATACGAGCAAGTGGTAGAAGTGAAGTTTTGAGTGACGTTCATTATCCTATAGCAGGGCATGCCATGTGCTTGTGTTCCCAAGACCTTTCTCAGGCTGCTAGGCAGAACTCTGAGGGAATGGCCACAGCAGGGAGATGTCACCGGGGTTTAGATGCTCTCAGGGGCAAGACATGTCCTAGAGTCCAGGCCTGCTTCTCCAGACGTGCTTTGCCAAGGGCCTCAGGCTAAGGGACTAGCACCTTTTCTTGGTGCCAGGGAGTATGTTTGATGAGGTATTTGTAGCCTAGGTGAGGGAGCAAAAGTATCCTTAAAGGTCCTTTATCTCTCCTCTTTCCGTCTTTCAATTACAACAAAATACTTTCAGCATCCTGCCAGTCATGCTCCCTTTTTTCTTACTGGTAAAGTATAATTTTCAAAAAGTTAAAAGTGTGACTCTCATTGTAAATATAAAATGAACATGGATCAAAGATTTTATTCAACTCCTTCATTAGTGAAGGAACCAGTAAGATGTTAAGACTAGTTCAAAGGAGAATTTGAAGAATAGATATACAGGCATAGATATGGATATTAGTCATGAATGCTGGAGTGAATTTGTTAATAGATACAAAACTGATTAATAGTCTATAGGGAGTATCTCTGTGGACCAAAGTTTATTCGCATTGCTTTGGACAAGAGTCATTTGCATTACTATCCGTTTTCTACAAGTTACCTTTTAAAGTGTTTGGTGGTTTTCTGTATATACAAGTATCACATTTTCAAAAACATTTTCATCACCTCAATATAGAATGCATTAAATCATGAATCCCAGGGGAGTATATGCATATTCATACATTTTTATGAATCAAATCTTATATTTCATCCTCCTTGGTCTAATACCCTAGAATCCTTTCCCATACATGATCTCAGCTCCTTCCCAACATACATAGGCAAGATTTCCACATCCCTTGCTATATAATCTATTCTATCCTCCCTTCCCTGCTGATCTTGCAGTTCTTCTGGGCTCTGCTGGGAGTTTATTCTTGTTATGGTTCTGGAGTTGAGAGGTGCAATGGCAGTAGGTTTTAAGGAGTAAAGGATTCCACATGGGAGGCAAAGGCCCAGTGAAGTCTTGAAAGGACGTTGTGTAAGTGAAGGCTAATTTCCTCATACAGGGAGGGGGGGCTGCTTTTGCAGGCATGGGAGGCTTGGGGTTTGGGAGTTCGGCTTTCTCTGTGTCTGTCCAGATGCTCCCATCACAAGCCTATGGTCCTGCTCCTACCCAATCACTATCCTGATCTTAGCAAGAGAACTTGCTGAGGTTGACCTTTGCAACAATTCTGTAACCTGCACAATTATTAAATACATTTAGGAGCCTTGTCTGTCCCGTGGCTATCCCAGGTAAGAGGTTCTTTGAATTTCAGCATATTTGTATCTTGTTCTGCTTATTTTTTTTTTTTTTTCCTTTTGGTAAACTCTTTAGGGCTGTCAGAAACAACCATCTCACTCTATGATCTTTATAATTATCCCTGTTGCCATAGCAATCAAGTGCAACAGCAGCAAGAGCCCCCAAAGCCTTGGCCTCCATCTGCCCCTCACCCCACTACCAGTGCTAATTGGAGTAACCCTGCTGCCGCTGCATGCCATGGGTTACTAGTATCCCTTTTGTTCCCCACGTGTGCACAAACATGTGAGTAACCCAGCCAGAGTTCCATCTTGAGGACTGTGTTTCCTTGGGTCGCTCTTGGAAGGAAGAGAGAGAGGTCAGGGTCCTGGCAGGAAACAGAATCTATCTCAGAATGACTGAAGACCCTTGCTGCCGAACAGCTGTGGGCAGGATTAGGGAAGCAACTATGTTAATTTGCTAGGGCAGCCATAACAAAGTACCACAAGCTAGCTGTCTTAAACAACAGAAATTTATTATCTCAGTTCTGGAGGCTAGAAGTCCAAGATCAAGGTGTTGGTTGGGAAGGATCTGTTCCAGGCCTCCCTCCTAGCTTCTGGAAGTTCCTTGGCTTGTAGCAGCGTAACTCCAATCTTCACATGGTGTTCTCTGTGTCTGTTCAAGTTTCCTCTTTTTAAAAGGATACCAGTCATACTGGATTAGGATCCACCCTAATAGCCTCATCTTAACTAATTACATCTGCAATTATCCTATTTCCAAATAAGGTCACATTCTGAGGGACTGGGGGTTAGGACCTCAACATAGGAATTTGGGGAGACACAATTCAACCCATGGCACCATCCAGGTGATGAGCACTCAGAGCTGAGTGACAGCACCTGTGATAAATAGTTTCCTCCGGCCACTCCAGATCCCCTTTATGCACCTTGCTCGGTGTCTGGGAGACTGACCTTTGCAGGCTGCACCCCGAGCCCGCTGTCCTTCTGTTGGCTTTTCCTTGACTTGGCTAATAAGAGGCATGGGCATAGGGAGAGAGGTCAGGCCACAGTACCACAAAGTATCCTTCCCAACTACTTTGATACCATTTCCATCACTCTGTCCTATTTAATATTTGGCAGATAAGAGCTTAATACTGTTTAAAATATGGGTGTGTATGTGGATTGTTTGGGAGTTTTTGTACATTTGGTAATAATAGCTGATGTCCCAAGTACTTAAATATAGTGTACCCTGGACAGTTCCTATAAGGGAGGTACTATGGTTACCTCAATTTTATAGTTAACTGAGGCTCAATGAGAGTCTATCTTGCCCAAGGTCAAGGTTGCTAACTAGCAGCAGCAGTGGGATTTGATCCAGGGCTGTCAGCCTCCAGAGGCTGCCCTAAACCACAATGTCATACATGCTGACCCATTTACCAGACATGCCTTCCCCTACTTGACCTGTGTTAAACCCATATTCACTTTCAAATTCTGGTTGAGCCATAGCTGCTCTGCGGGGCTTTCTCAGTCCTCTCTCCCAAAAATTGACCATGCAGTTGGTGCATCCTCACTGCCCCCTGTGTACACCCCCATTATGATGCCCACTACGCTTTTCTGTGTCTACCTGTGAGTTCTTTAGGGCAGGCCCATCTCCCACCCATCTCCGCAATTCCAGGGCCTGTGGCAGTCTGTCTGAGAGCAGGAGGTGCCAGTGAATGTTTCTGGAAAGAATATGTTCTGTTCTTACCACCCCTGACCACTCTGTATGCTCTGGTGCACCCCAACACTCCCCGCCCCAATGGCTGACTTCCTTCCTCAGTTTTATGCAGAGGACATTTGTCAGTGCGCTGCCAGTCCTAGACCACCACCGCCCCTGCCTGAGGGTGGGTGTTCCCATCTGTTCCCGTCCCACAGGGTTCTTGTCTGCCAGGTCTGGTCAGGATTTTTGAGCTGATCCCTTCAGATCCTCTGCAAAAAGGCTGCTTGGCTTCCCTGAAGACGCTTCACTCAGTTCCTAGGCGTCCCGGGGGGTGTGTGTGTGGGGGGAGGATTTACTTTACCTTTCAGTTCTGTCCTAGTTAACAGTCACATTTTATCAGGAATCCCTCTGTCGAACCCCCAGGAATGTTTTGATGAGGTTTTTCTTTTCCTCGGGTGTTGGATTTAACTTAAGCCTCCCTGTGGAGACCGCTCGGAGGCCCCAGCCTGTTCAAGGCCAGCTCCGTCACCTCCACATTCTCTGGGTAGCTTTTCTTCATTATCACCACTCCGCATTTTCCAGCTTTTCCAATTGTTCTCAGTGACTGGTTTCTAGGTAGGGAACCCACAGGGGTGGTCCTAACATGGGTACCCTCTCTGCTCCTCCAGGGACGTCCGGAGCGTTGAGTTTGGTCTGAGACCTGCCTCTTCAGCAGCTCGGCTGGATCCCTTTTGTGAGAGCTTCGAAAGCGTGCACTAAAGGATCCGAACATAATTGTTTTTGTATTTTTATGCTATTTTTTGGTTATTTGTAAAAAAATTTTGTTGTTGTTATTTTAAACCCAAACTCACTTGGCTTTTCCGGCGTGCATTGTGTTCCCCCTAAGATAAATGCCCCCGCTGGGGCTACCTGCGGCTGCGAGGACAAGGGGTCCTTTTCCCTGCGTCCTTCCCCAGCCTCTCGGCACGAGCGCGGTGCGGGGAACAACTGCTCTCCCGGGGTCCCTCCCGGAGGCACGGGGGAGGAGAAGAGCCACGGCGCGCCCCGGGAGCGCGGCGGGGAGGCGGGGAGGGAATCTGGCAGCAGGATTGAACTTCCTCCCTCCGCTCCGGAACTGTGCGCCGAGCTGCTGGGACGCGGAAACCCGGGAGGCGCCGCGGGGGCCAGCGGGGCGGGGCGTGGCGGCGGGGGCGGGGCCCAGGCGGCCCTGGGGGCGGGCTCGGGGCGGGGCCACGCGCGGCTGCGCTGGGTGCGCGGGGCGAACTGCGCCCGCTGCGCTCCCCCGGCTTTGCGAGCGCTGGGCACCGGCTGGGCTGCGGTCCCCGCGCGCAGCAGCCGCCGCCGCCGCCTCTTCTCGAGCGGTCTCGGCCCGGCGCGGCTGGCGGCCGGGGCGATGTGAGCCGGGGCCCGCGGGCGCGGCCGGACCGCCGCGATGTGGCTCAAGCCTGAGGAGGTGCTGCTGAAGAACGCCCTGAAGCTCTGGGTGACCCAGAAGAGCAGCTGCTACTTCATTCTGCAGCGGCGCCGCGGGCACGGCGAGGGGGGCGGCCGCCTCACCGGTAAGGGGCGCGCCGGGCCCGGGCCTCGCTTCCCGCCGGGCCCGCGGCCCCCAGCCCGGGGCTGCGTCGCAGGTGGCGATTTCTTGGGAGACGCGGGGCCAGGACGGCCCGGTCTAGGGCTTGTTTTCCTTTCTTCTGCATTTCTCTTACGAGCTCCCGTCGAGGTCGTAGCAGAGGGACTGGCGGGCTCGTGTATTTTCCCTGGCGAGGCAGGTGCCTTCGCCACCTGGCCGGGTGAGCACCTGGAGGCCAGATTTGGCTCGGAAATCGAAGGAGAAACGCCGGCTGGAGCGTCATTGGAGGGAGCGGGGCCGCTCTGAGAGCAGCGCGGGCTGCTAAGCGGGGCCAGGTGACAGCGGGGTGCGCCTGGGCCAGCCTGGACTTGGCCATCTGGATGCGCCTGAGGCTCCAGGTGGTGTAGCGGCTGGGGACACGCGGCCAGTCCACGGCGGAGCACAGCTCGGGAGGTCCCGGGGATCAGCGACTGTCCGGCGTGTGGGCCTGGGACTGTCTCCGCTCCCGGAGGGGAAACCGAGGCAGTGCGAAGCCCAAGCTCGTGATCTTAGTAGCAAAATTGAGCAAGTCAGTTTTTTCCCCCTCCTTTCAGTGTCTTCCAAGGAATGTTAGGAAAACAACTCAGGCTTGTGAAGTTGATGAAAAAGAAAGCATTTTTTTTTTCTAAAAGTTATGATTGAAAGCTCTTTGAAATTGAGGCCAGCTTGCATTATCTGAGACACCTGTTCAAACAGGTCGGCGATGGGACAATTTATTAACCATTTTCAGCTGTATCTACGGGGCCTATATCAAATTTCCCAATTTTAGAATCTGGATTAAAGGGACCTTACAGCTTCCTGTGTCGTCTCTCGTTCTACTGAGAAGACAGAGGCCAGCTAGGTCAAAAGACGGAGATCCCCAGATTAATTGTTGGCGACTTTTTCTGCTCTCTGGCCAGTGTGGGGAAGGCCCTTCCTGAGGCGGAGTCTGGCGGGTACCGTATCAATGTGCCCTGAAACAGCAGAACCAAGTGCAAAGGGAATTGCCTTTGCTGGACTTTAACCTCCGAGAAAGCTGGCTGTTGGGTTTGTTAGAGAAGGGAGGACTTCACTGAGACCCAAGGATTGGGGGTCTTGGGTGGAGAGCATAGGTAGGGTGGTTGGGAGACCAGTGGTCCTGGTGAGCTGCGGGGATAGCTTGGGCAGCTTGTGCGCCTGCTACAGGAGTTGTTTTGAGCTTGCAGGAGGGAGTTTGTGTAGGAGCAGGAGGCCGTAGGGCTCTTGGGCTTCTGACCAGCACAGTGGTGACCCGGGCTCTGGGAAGTGGAAGTTCATGTCGTCCTGTGAGGGGCATCCAAAGCCAAGGGGTTGGAGAGGGGTTTGTCCCTCCATTCTTTGAGGGTGGTGTATCTTAAGTTCTGACATGTGAAGCAGAGTTTCCTCATCTATAATGGTCTCTTCTAGTGGGGAGTGAGGATGGGGCGTGAAGATTTCTGAAGTGAGAACTGTGAGGACAGTTTGTCTGGCAGGTGTTTTCATTCATTCACTTAGTTCCCTGCAGCTGCTGTGGGGAAGACTCCTGAGAGCAGGGGTGAGGCCTGCTGCCTTCAGGGTGTTCACCATCTAGCAGGGGAGATGGGCATATATTATGTGCTAGGCACCCTCATAGAACACGCAATTTAGTAGGGGGAAACAAGAAAATGCACAAGTATATTGTATATTAGAAAGTAAGAAAGAATTATGAAGAAAAATAAAACTGGTGATGGGTATAGTGAGTGTGTGTGACTCCAAGGGCAAAGGTGCCCATGTGATTCCTGGTTGAGCTTCAGGCCCACGTTCCTTCTGGAGACTTTCTGACTCTGTTGTCCAGAGTCTGTATGCGATGAGCTCAACACGACGTGGTCCCCTCTCTGTTGCAGTCCCAAAACAAGCAGGTATCAGGTTGTCATTGTGCCAGTGGCTTTGGTGTGCCTTGGTATTTACTTTGATTTGGGCTTACTGTGGATGTGCAGAATTTTCTTCTTAAAGGCAACAAGATCAACCAAAAAGGAGGGAAAAGCCCACAGAAAGACAGGACACTTGCTTTATTTCTTGGAGACCCTGTTGACTAGGAAAGGATAAAATCTCTTCTGCAGCTGGAGGCTTCACCTTCCGGCATTAGCTGGGAAACAGGTGGCCTGGCTGTGCGGACTGAGCAACCGTGACTTAACACATCCCCTGTCGGGCTGGTCTTCATGGGGCCCTTAGGAATGTTGTAAAGTCAAGACCCATGGGACATGGGATGGTGTCAGTTTTCTAAAAATGTAGAATTCTAATTTGGGAGATTTTTAGCATTATATTTAAGAGTTTAAAACTTAGATTGAGTTTATGAAAATAACGGGGGCTAAATTGATAAATGTTCTGGCTGGTTCTAAACTTTTGTTTGGAAGGAGGCAAGCAGAGGTGGCCTAAGAGGGATTGGAAATAAAATGTAAGAGAGCAGAAATTAAAATGTGTCTCTTTTCTTTTAATGAGATGCTGAATTTGCTATTAGATAGGAGTTTAAACATATGAGTTCTGGTGGTTAAAGTAGTGTGAACTGCTCAACCTCAGAAATATGAGCTTGTTTCACTGAGGATTATAATTTGCTCTGCTACTTACACACACATGTACACACACTCTCCCTCCCTCTCCCTCCCTCTCTCCTCCCCCCCATACCCATCGCCAGTTTTATTTTTCTTCATAATTCTTTCTTTCTAATATACAATATGCTTGTATATTTTCTTCATTGTTTCCCCCTACTAAATTGCATGTTCTGTGAGGGTGCCTAGCACATAATATTTGCTCATTTGTAGGATGAATAGATGGATGACTTACATGCATGAATGATGGATCCCACTTTTTTCTTAAAAGTTGGGTGGGGAAAGAGGCCCAGCTTTTCGGACTGAGGCTGAGCTGATAGCCTGGAACAGGAACATCCCTGTCTTTCTCAGCTTCCTGTTTACCTGGAAGTCCTGACCACTGTGGAAAGTTGGAGTGGGGGGTGAGTGGGAAACACAGTCCTCCTCCTCTGGTCCTTTTTTGTGGCTCCCTCTTTTAGGAGGGAAGGATCATGGCACTGACTTCGCAGGTGGCCAGAAAGGGCAGGCACAGATGTGACCAACTGTTACCACCTTCTGGTGTGCGGGTAGTCCTGGGACATGGCTACCTTTTCCTCAGGGTAGAACATGGTGTAGCAGAATTCAGTATTAGGAGATGTTTCCAAAGCTCTGCTGACAGAAGTGATTTTGCTATGCTGGAAGGGAAGTAAACTTATACAGTGTTCATTTGTTACAGTCTCCAGCCCATGGGAATATTTCTTACAAAAGTTCAGGCTGCTCTGGGAGAACAAAGAGTGGAGAAGTTAGCATGTGGGAGGCAGCGCACAGAGCACAGCTCTCTGAAGCAGTTAAAGTGAGTGGGTTAATAAGGAACTTAGCAGCAGAAAAACTAATAATAACCTGATTAAAAAGTGGGCCTTAATAGACATTTCTCAAAAGAAGACGTACAAATGACCAACAGGTATATGGAAAATGCTCAACATCACTAATCATCAGGGAAATGCAAATCAAAACTATGAGATACCATGTCACTCTGGTTAGAATGGCTGTTGCCAAAAAGACAAAGGAAGGCAAGTGTTGGTGAGGATGTGGGGGAAAAGGGAACACTCTCCCACTGTTGGTGGGATTGTAAATTAGAACAGCTGTTATAGAAAACAGTATGGAGGTTCCTCAGAAAATAACAATAAAACTATCATACGATCCAGCAATCCCACTACTGTGTGTATATCCAAAGGAAAATCAGTATGTTGAAGAAATATCTGCACTCT
Organism: Propithecus coquereli; assembly: GCF_000956105.1. NCBI lineage: Eukaryota > Metazoa > Chordata > Mammalia > Primates > Indriidae > Propithecus > Propithecus coquereli. Next base: position 2,450,150 of record NW_012141747.1, read on the forward strand.
CATGTTTGTTGTACCATTATTTATAATAGCCAAGGTATAGAATCATATCTTATATAAAAGTGTCCAACAACAGAAAAATGGGTAAAGAAATGTATATATACACAATGGAATACTATTCAGCCATAAAAGGAATGAAATCCTGTCGTTTGCAACAACATGGATGAATCTAGAGACATCGTGTTAAGTGAAAGAAGCCAGACACAGACAAATACCACGTGATCTCACTCCGTTGTGGAATCTAAAGGAAAAAGAGTTACTGTCATAGAAGCAGGGAGTAGAACAGTGGTTACCAGAGACTGGGGAGAGGTTGGTCAATGGGTACAAAGTACAATTAGATAGGAGGAATAAGTTCTGGTGTTTTATTGCACAATAGGGTGACTATTGGTTAACAGTAAGGTATTGTATATTATAAAATACCTAGACGGGAGGCTTTTGAATGTTCTCACCACAAAGGAATGAGGTGATGTATATGCTAATGACCCTGATTGGATCATTATTCAGCATATATGTATCAAAACATCAAATTGTACCCTGTAAATATGTATAATTAGCTATTTGTTAATTAAATATTTGAGGGCTGATAATATGTATAATTACATATGTGTCAATTAAAAAGTGAAATAAATGTAACTCAAAAGACCAAATATCACCACCCACATGTACCCTGCGAAGGATTTTATTTGTCAGTGTTCTATTATATGCATTCTTGGATAATCTTGTAATTCTTTTCCCAAAGAGGCTGACAGTTAAAAGTAGTAATTTGAACAAACTATTTATGTTTTCTACTTTGCAGAATGCTTACCTGAAGTCCCTGTTCCCATCATTGCATTTATAGTAGTGATGGGCCAATTCTCTAAACAAGGGCAAGGGGGAAAAGTACATATAGTGGGAAGTAGTGTAAAATACAGGCTTTGGAGTCAAGATAAGTCTATTGGTTAGGAATCTGGGCTGAGAGGCCTTGGGCTGGTTTATCCAGTTTCTTTGAGCCTTGTTATAACGTAGCCTTAAGACAGGGGCAATAGTGAAGCTTACTTTGGAGGGTTAGAAACTGTTTTTCACAGCTGCTGTACTATTTTTCGTTCCCACCAGCAATGCACAAGGGTTCTGATTAAAATAAGGGTTAGAATTAAAATAAACAGTATATATCAAGGGCTTAATTGTGCTTGGCACCTAGTAGGTTTGAAAAAAGAAAAGCAAAGTAACATTTTAAAAATTGAATAACAAGGGGACTTCTGAACATAAAGGTGTAAAGAAGTTTGCATGGTAGTAAAGGCTCTATGAAACTGTCATTTGTCTGTTAGAAAGTACAGTATTTAATAAGTGTAATTAAAAGATTAAATATTTAGATAGCAACTTGGGCTAAGTATTGCCCAATGGAAAGGCATTTTGTAGGATCTGGGGACAGGGCTTCTTTGACCACATTAAATCCTAGTAAATAAAGAGAACTTTACTTGGGTGTTCATGTGTGGTTGCTTATGCTGTGCCTAGAGTGAAGGGTTTATTGCCTTTGGCACAGTGTCCCACAGGCTGGGGAGGTGAAACTGACAGTGTGGGATTCAGGTGGGGTCACAAGGCTTGCTCAGAATGACTGCCAGAAGGTTGGAAACTGGCGAAGCCCAGCATGGATGTTTCATTTCTTGGCTAGTCCGTTTGATTTTGCCTGGAATTTGTGCTCAAGTAGCTAAATTCATTGGTGGATTTAGTCACTTTCTAATAGTGAAAATCTTTGACTCAACAAGGGCAGCCTGTTACATTGTATAGACATCCCAGATGTTGGCTCAGATAACTGATACATCTTTAAGCGCTGATAAGCCATTGATAAAAGCTTTGAGGTTTCCAAGAGTCGCATTTAATGAAAGCATAATAAGGGCAAGGTATTTGTAATTAGATAATCACACAAGGCACTGACTGTGTTACTCCAGGAAGTAACATGAGGTACAAACTGTGTGGGCGTTGGGGTAAAGGAGGCTAGCCGTTTCAGCCTAGCTGGGACTCCTTAGGAAGAACTGAAAATGATTGAGAGTCTGGTAGCTTTCAAAGAATTCATTTGGTAGTAGTGAAGGGGTAAGGATTTTATATCTTGACTCCACGTTCTGGAGGCATTGGATAAAGGAGGAATTTTCTTAAAATGAAAGTAGTAAATCTGATAATATTTCCAGCACAGAGTTTTTCCCTAATTTTTTTTTTTTTTTTAACTTCCATGAATTACATTAAAAAGCAGCCCTGAGCATATTATAGTTGCTGTTTGGGCTTGGATGAGCAACCCCTATTCCACCTCTCAGGCTGCCTCTCCTCCACTTTCTACTGTTAAGCACAGACCCTCCAGTGTGTCGGCACTGTCCTCTCCCAGGACCTTCACTGGATGTCCCCTCTGCCTGGGCACCCTCACTCCCCTACTACCTGGCTAATTCCTGTTAGTCTTTGGGTCTCAGCCTGAGCCCTGCTTCCTGCAGATGTTGTACCTGGCTCTTCCCCTGCTCTGAAGTCGGGCCACCTGATCCTCTTATACCACCCTCCACTTTTCCTTTATAGCACCCAGCACTGTGGTCATGATGCGGCTCTATCTGTTTATAGCAAACCAGATCATGAGCTCCAGGAGGGAGGACCCAGGTCTGTGTCCCTCTCTGTTGTGCCTTTAGTGGTAGAATAGCTTCTTGTCACCAGAGCACTTTTGATAAATATTTGTTGAATACACAGATGTAGATATCAAGTAGTATAATCTTGATGTAGATCGAGTATAAATTTCATGTAGGTATCAGGTAGTAGATATCAAGTTGTACGTATCAAGTAGAATTAATAGATGTGAGCCTACGCAGAAATCTTTTGTATCGTCCTGGAAATGGAACTTGTGTAGAACACAGGAATAAATAATAAAGTGTTGTTCTTAACTCTTTCTCATACCAGTACTGTGTGCTTTAAGGACTAGCCATAGTTTGTTGGCTACACCAGCCCAGCTGTTAGAACTGCCGATTGGTAACCTTTGTGTAAATGAGTCCATGTAGAACCAGACTAATTTCCCCAGTACATCACCAGCCAGCTAACACAGCTGTACAATTTTGAGTCATTCGTGAACATTTGGTAGGGCTTTCGTTCTACCAGATTTTACTATTATTCTTCTGCTTTCTGCTTTTTACTTAAAAAAAAAGGAAAGAAAAATCAACAACAAAATAAATAGTCCCTTAATAAGATCTCCTTATGAAAAGGTACTGAATTGTATGGTTGGTTTTTAATATGGACTCTTCCATGTGCGTAAGAGTATATAACGTAAAGTATAAGTAATAGAACAAACACTTCCTACCTACCTCCTGTTACTAAAAAAAATGGAGTATTTCCAATTTATTTGTATCCCCAGTCGATACATTATTTACTTTTGTATGTTTTTATAACTTTATTCAAGGGAATCATACTTTATTCATACTTTATATATTTTTCTGTAGCTCGATCACCCCCACCCTCTGTTGTGTTTCTCTAACACTGAACCATGATGACACATGTAGCCATAGTTCACTCATTTTCACTGATGTGTAATAATCCATTGAATGAATGTACCATTATTTATTTACTCATTCTCTTGTTGGTGGATATTTGGGTTCTAGTTGTTTTTGCTATTACAAATAACGCTGCTGTGAACATTTTTCTGTACTGTTCACACATGTAAATGTTTCTCTAGAGTAGCAGTCCCCAACCTTTTTGGCACCAGGGACCAATTTCATGGAAGACAATTTTTCCACAGACTGGGGGTGGGAGGGGATGGTTTCCGAATGATTCAAGTGCATTACATTTATTGTATACTTTATTACGTTGTACTATGTAATGAAATAATTATACAACTCACTATAATGTAGAATCTAATGCTGCTGCTGATCTGACAGGAGGCGGATCCCAGGTGGTGATGCGAGCAATGGGGTGTGGCTGTAAACACAGATGAAGCTTCGCTTGCTTGCCACTCGCCTTCTGCTGTGCTACCCGATTCCTAACAGGCCATGACAGGAACTGTCCCTCTGCCTGGGGGTTGGGGACCGCTGCTCTAGAGAATATATCTACGAGTGACCTTGGGTGTATCCCTCAGGACGGGCTAGGTTTTGCTGCAGTAACAAACACCCAGCGTGTGCGTTTATTTCTCTCTTAGGCTGTATATGGAGGGTGGGCCAGCAGGGCTCTCTTCTCAGCGCAGGCACTCAAAGAGGCTGATGGAGGCTCCAATTCTCGATGCTTCCAAGATCACTGTGGTGCGGCAAGCAGATTAGTGCATCTCGTGCTGGCTCTTAGAGCTCCCCCCTTGGGGTGACACACATCCCTTCTGCTTATATTACAGCGAGTCACATGGGTGTGTGTAGCCATGGAGACTCATGGACATGCCATCCTACTGTGTGCCTGAAAGGAGAGGAGAACTGAAACATTTGTGAACAGCCCCAATCCTGGGTCATAGGGATGTGCATTTTCAACCTTTCTAGATAATTCCAAATTGTTTTCCAGAGGGTCTGTGCAAATTTATATTTCTGGCAGCAGTGCATAAAAATCTCCAAGCTGGGCATGGTGGTGCATGCCTGTGGTCCCAGCTACTCAGGAGGTTGAGGTGGGAGAATCGTTTGAGTCCAGCCTGGGCAACATAGTGAGAGCTCATCTCTAAAAAAATTTTTAAAAAAATTTCCACAGTGGTTCATTCTTGCTGATGCTGTCAGAAATGTTACTTTGTGCCAATCTGGTAGGTATCAAAATAGTATCTCAGAACCACTAAGATACTATTTCTCCTTATTACTGATAGGGATGAGAATCTTTTTATGTGTTTATTGAGTATTTATTTTTCCTTCTGAGAAATGTTTGTGTGTTTTGCCCATTTTTCTACTGGTTATCTGTCTCTAATTTTTTTTAAGGAGCTATGTGCGTATATATGCCTGTGTGTATATATATGTGTCCTGTATTTTTCAATTATATACATATTTTAAAAGCCAGCCTTTTTAGCTTTTTATTTTCATTATAGGTCTTTTGAATAACCAGCATTCTTAATTTTCACGTAGTCAGATGTATCCTTTTCCTTCACAGTTTGTGCTTTTTGTTACTTGTGTAAGAAGAGATCCTCAGAAGGAGATTTCCAAGGTGATGGTGAAGGGAGGTCCTGAGATGTTAGTGACAATCTTCCCCACCCCAGTCCAGATTGGAGTGGGACAGAGGCTGCAGGACAACTTCTAGGAGAAGAGAATGTGATAGACCACAACAGTGCGTTTGCACATATTGAATGAAGATCTGCACACCTGGGGAGAATTTATGGATAGATTATTGATACGTAGAAAACTAAATGAACCAGAATTCTGGGATAATTGTTAATTGTGGGGAAAATAAAAAGTTATACTAAATAGGAAAAGTTTCACAGTTTTACTAAAAAGCTCAGCTCTCCCTAATGTTTATGTAGTTATAATAATGTAAATATTGACTTGTGATCTAAGCAAAATGTTAGCATAACTGGGGCATGAGTGGTGGGCGGCGGTGGTCATGAAGGGGAGCTGGATCCTGCACTTCTGCAAGTTGACAGCTGATGCCTGCACTCACAGTTCAAGGAATAGTCATGTGACTGCTATTTGGGGATGTGGAGATGAATACAAGAAGAGTCCTCTAAGGATTGGAAGAGGTTACCCTTGGGGAGCTGGGAAGTAGGAGCGGCAAGGGGACTGTTGTGTTTCTCATGAGCCTTGCAGAGTTACATACTTCTTTGCGTGCCCCTGGGACTTCAATACAGAACAGACGGAATCTGAGCTTGGGGGGAGCTTGGCATGTTTCTGGCTAGCAGCTCCTGTGGGGAATGGAGCTCAGGAAGGCGCTGTGTCCCCTCACTGCCCATGGACCATGATTTCCCCTGGAGGCCTGTGTGTCAGCTCCTTGTCCTCTCAGGGTGCTATATTTAGCCTTCAAAATGTCTAGCATGGGTGGGGCATGTCGTTTCACAGAGGCTTAGAACTATTTTCAGAAGTGCGTCTAATTTAGTCAGGTACTTTTATTTGAAATTAAAAGGTATCTATTCTGGAATTTTTTTTTTCCCTCTCTAGAGAAGAAATCAGAGTTGTAGGTTCATGATCTCTGTATCGTTCCCAGCCTCAGAGATGCGGTTCTGTGACCATAACCCACCCACTCCTTCTGTGGGTTCCATTTCTTAACCTGCAAAACAATAGCAACAGTGACTATAAAAATAACCACAACAGTTTCTGCATTGCAGAAGATTTTATGCATCAAACTGTTAAAGTTTTCCGGATATGTTGGCTAAATTGATTTAATTACTTGTAATTAAAGAAGAACAAAAGACCTCAAAGACCAGTTCGTTCATCAGTGCCAGTCCCTGTGCCGTGGTGGAGCTTACGGTCTGGAGAGGTGGAGGTGGTAGTGGCAGTGGTGGGGTGATACTATGTCACGAAATGCTGAATTATAAATGGTGGTGAGTGCAGTGGGATGCGAGAGAGAGTAACAGGGCAACTAGTTTAGGTTGGCATGTCAGGGATCCTATCTCTGAGGACTTGTGATCTCAGCTGAGACCCGCAGGGGTATGTAGGATGGTGTTTGCTGGGGAAAAGTTGGGGAAAGAGCTGTGCAAAGGTCCTGAGGCATCTGAGAGCCTGTTTTGGACAAGTTAAGTTTGAGGTGCCTGAGAATTGCCTAGTAAGGCCTGTAGAGGAGAGAGCCAGTGGGCAGGAGGACGTCAGCAGAGGGTATTTTCCCTGAAGCCAAGAGGAAGTGTGTGCAAGGGGGAGGGAGTATAGTGGAAAAGGCTAGTAAGACACTGGCACCCTCACAGCAGTTTGGGTGCAGGGAGATGTGGTGCAGGCGTGGACTGGAGATTGGGTGGGTGGTGAGGAAGCAGAGTTGGCATATGAAGGCCATCGAGGTGGTTGTAGCTGTTTTTTTGGTTACAAATTTATTATTTGTCAGCTAGCAGAGTCTGTGCTGAATGCTGGATCTGCAGGTGTTGTGGACTTGGGGCAGAGAAAGTCCAGGGAGGAGGCGATAAGGCCTCCAGTGAGGAGGTCTGCGGGAGCCATTTCCCAAGGAGTTTTGTTTTAGAAATGAGGTTAAGTACTCAATACTGGAACAAAATGTGCCTCAGAAATCTGTCTCTGACTACCTGTGACATAAGAGATGTAATCGTTATTTGGTCTCTGTCCCAGGCCCTGAGCTCCTAAATGCCTTGGAATTTCTTGGGCCATGGGAGCATCTTTTGTTCTAATGAGGTGACTCTTGGTGGGCTCCTGGATGGGGGCCCAGTCACCAGAAAGACCAAGCCATGGTTAGAAGCCAGGAGCTTTCAGCTCTACCCCACATCCTACGGGAAGGAGGGAGGGGTTGGAGATTGAGTTTATAATCAGTCATGCCCACGTGATGAAGCCTCCATAAAAATCCCAGGCTGTAGGGTCAGAGAACTTCCAGGTTAGTGAGGACATCCATGTACCCCAACTCCAAGGGGACAGAAGCTCCTGGGGTCGGGACCACCCCCTGTGTACATTTTCATCTGGTTCATCTCTACTCTTATCATATCCTTTATAAGAAACCAGTAAGGAAAACTGTTTCTCTGAGTTCTGTGAGCCCTTATCACAACATGAAACATGAGGAGGGGTTCGTGGGAACCCCTGACTCAGCCAGTTGGTCAGAAGTGCAGGTTGACAACCTGGGACTTGCAATTGATAGCTGAAGTCGGGGCAGTCTTGTGGGACCATGCCCTTCACCTGTGTGGTCCACACTAATTCCAGGTAGTGTCCTGATTGAATTGTAGGACAACCAGTTGGTGTCTGGAGAGTTGGGAGAATTGGTTAGTGTGGGAAAACCCCCCCCATATTTGGTTTTAGAAGTGTTGTGTGTCGTAGAGTAAAAGATAGTTTTTTCTTATACGACCAAAAGAATTAACCAATTAGATGGAATTGAAGGATATTGGCTTAGTACTAGATGGTGATTGTTTCACCTGGCAAAGGGAGTTCTTTGAGAAGACCATGGCAACTTAAAAATTGGGTAATGTTAATTTGTTTTGCATTTGGTGTCATGTGGTGCCTGCGTGTAGGACAGCCTTTAACTGTCTTGTCTGGGGTAGATAGTGGTAGGAATCTGATCTGGCTTCGCTCAGTGTTTTGCTCAGACTTCATTTCTCAGTTTTTTAGACGTACGTAGTTTCTTGTTATAAGTAATATTATTAGGATTCAACATTTGTTCCCAGAAGTAAAATACAGATTTAATGTCATTTCAATGAATTACATAGGCTGACCAGGAAGTTTGGCTATTCTAAATTATTGAATCCATCTAACAGGGTTTTAGATAAATTTGTGGCCTGTTGATTGGGATGTAGGGAAGTTTTAATAAAGAAATGTAGTGGTGTTCTTAAAATGGGATTTGCCTAGTGACGGATGGTTTGGAAGGAGCTTCTGGGCTTCCTCACTTGGGAAGCAGTCTGTGCGTGACAGAAACACTTTAAAAAGACATATTTAGTCCGGGTGTGGGGGCTCACGCCTGTAATCCCAACACTTTGGGAGGCTGAGGCAGGGGGATGGCTTGAGCCCAGGAGTTTGAAACTAGCCTGGGTAACATAGCAAGACCCCATCTCTACAAAAAAATTAAAAAATTAGCTGGGCATGGTGGAATGCCCCTGTAGTACCAGTTACTTGGGAGGCTGAGGAAGGAGGATTGCTTGAGCCCAGGAGTTTGAGGTTGCAGTGAGCTATGATTGTGTCACACTGCATTCTAGCCTGGGCAACCAAATGAGACCCTGTCTAAAACAAACAAAAGGCATAGACAGCATAGCACAACATCAGATAGAGATTTAGGAATTTCACCCACCCTAGGAGCATTGAGAGCTAATGTGGGTTTTCAGGTTTTTGTTATATTGCTGTTTTGCTATTACAATTGAAAATATAATGGAAACATGAGCAAAGCATTAAGATTGCTTTCAGAATATCTAGCTCGTGATCATCCATCTATTAAGGATTCAGTCACAGCAAGGATGTGGCTAGAGAGAAGGATGGCTGGATTTACTAGATCTCAGTAAAAATCCAGTATCCCAAAACTCTGTGTGTGTGCACACGTGCCTGTATTTGTTTTAACCTATAGCTTCCCTTAGGTTCTTTAGGTACAGGAGAGTTTGGGCATTCATTCAGTTTTCAAAGTGGACACTGTTTAATCCTAAGGTAATGGAGCTGCCTGTTAATGTGGGGATTAGGTTCTGTCTTAGTCCGTTTGTGTTGCTATAAAGAAATACCTGAGGCTGGGGAATGTATAAAGAAGTTTACTTGGTTCACAGTTGTGCAGGCTGTAGAAGAAGCATGGCGCTGGCACCTGCATCTGGGAAGGGCCTTAGGAAGCTTCCAGTCACGCCGGTGGAAGGTGAAGGGGGCCAGGGTATGCACAGAGCACATGTCAAGAGCCGGGAGAAGGTGCCAGGCCCTTTTAAACAATCAGTTTTCACGGGAACTAATAGTGCAGGAACTCACTCATTACCAGGAGGACGGTGTACCAAGCCGTTCATGAGGGATCCACCCCCAAGACCCAAACACACCTCCCACCAGGCCCCACCTCCAACATCTGGGATCAAATTTCAACGAGAGATTTGGAGGGGCCAAACATCCAAAGTATAGCCGGTTCCAAAGTCAACATGAAGACAAACATTACTTGAGGTGAAAACAGCTGTGGGAGCCAGCAGGTCACCTTTTGTAATCTCAAGTTATATGGAGTTTCTGGGAAGTGACAGCCTCTATAGAGCTGGGAAATCCCTGCCCCTCCGTGAACCCTCATTAGGGCGTGTGCTCCCTGAACATTGCCCTGTGAACTGCTGTTTTCTCCTCTGTTTTGACCAGTGCATGTCGTTGAATTTGATAAGTTAACAGGAGATTGCACCCTCTGTACCACCAAGTGCTCCTCGAAGTAAAGTACCTGAGGCAGCTTCCCAGCCAGGTGAGGCCCATAGTGATCACGTGTGTATTACTTGGGGAACTGCTGTTAGGTGAGGTTGGTGGTGGCGTTTTTTGCTAGTCGAACTTTCTGATTTCTGCTCTTCAGATGGCTTGTAACAAAAAGAGGTCTGTACTAAGCAGATGTTGTTTTGTCTTTCAGCCTTTTGCTTGTCTTCATTTAGCCAAATGAAACATTTAGATTTGAGGAGAAAAGGGGTTGGAGAACCTCTTGTAGAAATGGAAGGTTCTCTTTGCTAGGATGTGTATCTCACTGTGAAACCTGCTTTTTTTTTTTATTTGATTTTAGCTTTCTATATGACCTGGAAAGCCAGATTTGAGCCTTCTATATTAATACTGAAAGCTAAGTTATATTGTAGAATCAATATTTGTGTTCCCCTAAATTCATATGTTAAAGCCGTAACCCTCAACGTGACTGTATTTGAGGATAGTGCCTGCAAGGAGGTGATTAAGGTTAAATGAAGCCATAAGGGTAGGACCCTTACAAAGCTGATGCCCTCATAAGAAGAGGAAGAGTCGGCCGGGCATTGTGGCTCACGCCTGTAATCCTAGCACTCTGGGAGGCTGAGGCGGGCAGATCGTTTGAGCTCAGGAGGTCGAGACCAGCTTGAGCAAGAGCGAGATCCCGTCTCTACCAGAAATAGAAAGAAATTAATCGGACAGCTAAAAATACATAGAAAAAATTAGCCAGCCATGGTGGTGCATGCCTGTAGTCCCAGCTACTCGGGAGGCTGAGGCAGTAGGATTGCTTGAGCCCAGGAGTTTGAGGTTGCTGTGAGCTAGGCTGACGCCACAGCACTCTAGCCCGGGCAACAGAGCGAGACTCTGTCTCAAAAAAAAAAAAAAAAAAAAAAGAAGGGGAGGAAGAGTCACCAGAGAGCTTGCTCTGAGAAGGTGGCTGTCTGTAAGCCAAGGAGAGAGCCCTCACCAGACCAAACCTGCCAGCATCTTGATCTTGGATTACCTGCCTCCAGAACCATGAGAAAATAAATTTCTGCAGTTTAAGCCACCCAGCCTATGATATTTTGTTATAGCAGCCCAAGCTGACTAAGACAAGTTAGAATCATACAATGTAAACTTATTTACTTTCTTTGAATTAAAATTTATAAAGACCCTAACTGTAGGCAAAGTCATAGATCCGATTGTGTTAATGGTGCCTGACATCTTAATAAGACTCAAGACCAGACGGAGGCCCCATAGGTGAGCATCCATTTACACCAGAAAGATGATTAGAAAGTCTGTGTGTGTGTGTGTGCGTGCGCACACGCTATGGTCTGAACATTTATGCCCCCTCAAAAACTCATACGTAGAAATCCTAATTTCTAAAGTGATGGTGTTAGAGTTGGGGCCCTTGGGAGGTGATTAGATCATGAGGGTGGAGGCCTCGTGACTAGGATTAGTGCCATCAAAAAGGGACCCTGAATAGCTCCCTCACTCCTTATACCATGTGAGGACACAGCTAGGAGACATCATCTCTGAACCAGGCCCTCACCAGACACCTATGCCTTGATCTTGGACTTCCCAGCCTCCAGACTCTGAGAAATGAATTTCTGTTTTTAATTTTTATTTTTTAGAGACAGGGTCTCTAGGCTGGAGCACAGTGGTGCAAGATCACAGCTCACTGTAGCCTCGAAATCCTGGGCTCAGGTGATCTTCCTGCTTTAGCCTACCAAGTACCTGGGACTACCGGTGTGCCACCACACCCAGCTAATTTTTTAATTTTTTGTAGAGACAGGATCTTGCTTTGTTGCTCAGGCTGGTCTGGAACTCCCGGCCTCAGGTGCTCCTCTGACCTTGGCCTTTCAAAATGCTGGGATTGCAGATGTGAACCACTGCACCTGGCCAGTTTCTATTGTTTATAAGCTACCCATGCTAGGGGAATTTTGTTATAGTAGCGTAAACAGACTAAGGGAAAGAAGGGAGAGCAAGTAGAGGAGAAGCGAGCAAAATACCTTAGAGCAGTGGTCCCCAACCTTTTTGGCACCAGGGACCGGTTTCATGGAAGACAGTTTTTCCATGGAACGGGGGTGGGGAGCTGGGCTCGGGTAAATACAGACGAAGCTTGGCTGGCTCACCCACTGCTCACCTCCTGCTGTGTGCCCTCCCTGGCCAGGAGCAGGGGCCTTAGAGAGATACTTGAATGGCTGATGGACTCACATAAAAGGAGATCATAATCCCAGAAGAATTTGGCAGCACTCATTCTAGTATGCTATATGCATTCCTGAAAAGTTTTATTTAGAATCAGAATTGTATAACTTTAGACAATTTTCTCATCACTTACGTCTTTAGAGAGATGTACATTTTAGGACAGAGCAAACAATTAAAAATTTATAGAACAGTCTATAAATTTAGATAAGGTAATAGTATTTTAGACATAAGAATATTTTTATTACAAATTGTAAATAATACCTTGGTTGATCAAAATTGTCAAAAGCTAAAAAGGGAGAGGATGGAGACTTTTGTATTTAAAAATGTCAACTTCATAAAAGACAAAGGCTGTGTGTGGAAAAGTTCTCTATTAAAGGAGATTAAAGAGACGTAATAGTGTAATACCCAACCCTAGGATGGGTACTGTACTGCAGGGAGAAAGTGCTCTAAAAAAGGACGTCATTGGGTCAGTCAACAAAATTGGAATATGAATGGTAGATAAAAGTTACATAGCACGTGTGAAATTGTCGATGTGAAGTCAGTAACTGTGCAGCTGCTGTAGAGAATATCCCTGTTCATAGGAATAGACCTGCCCTCAAATGATTCAGGAAAAAAATTGTGTGTGTATAATTATATATCTTATTATATTGAGAGGAAGAGAGAAAAGGGAGCAAATGATATAGCAAATGGGCTAAGCTGTTAACAGTAGATGAATCTGAATCTTGGCAAAGAGTACATGAGTGTTCTTTGATCTATTTTAGTTCTTGTAGCTTTTCTTTACGTTTGAATTTATTTCCAAATAAGAAGTGAAATGAACATGTGAACCCAGCTTAGGTGTGAACCCAGAAGTACTCGTCCACTTTCATTGAGGTATTTTTAGTCTGTAATGACAAAATATAAAATACACTTATTTTAAAAAATCCTTTTATTTAGGAAATTTCTGTGGGAAAAATTACTGAGTCTGAAACTAATCACCCCCTGTTTTTCTCATTGAACAATTATTTTCGTAACCTGGTTTCTCAAGAGTTGAAGTTTCCTGGGGTCCGGGTGCCACACCCAGCAGGACAGGTGGTGTGTTGTTTCTTGTGTATATAGGTATCTTTTCTCTCCCTCCAAAAGTTATAAGTAGGACTTTCTAATATAATGTGCATGCATTATTACAGTGTTAGGTTAGGCCTTGATTGTGGTCAGTAAACAGTTGGATGTTAAGAGAACGCAGATCTTGGAAAGGAAGGCCATGCATCAGGTGTTTACTATGCGCCACCGGGCGCCCAGCTGTCTTCCAGGTACCTGGATTTAGCAGTGAGCAAAGCCAGGTCTTGCCCTCATGGAGCATGAAGATTACTCTGGTAATTAATCTAGGGTTGGAATTCTCAAATACGTACTGTGAATTGCCCTAAATATGTCAGGCTGAGCATCATTTTAAATTTATTCCATTAAGGCCGGGGGCGGTGGCTCACGCCTGTAATCCTAGCTCTCTGGGAGGCCGAGGCGGGCGGATTGTTTGAGCTCAGGAGTTCGAGACCAGCCTGAGCAAGAGCGAGACCCCGTCTCTACTAAAATTAGAAAGAAATTAATTGGACAACTAAAAATATATAGAAAAAATTAACCGGGCATGGTGGCTCACGCCTGTAGTCCCAGCTACTCGGGAGGCTGAGGCAGGAGGATCGCTTGAGCCCAGGAGTTTGAGGTTGCTGTGAGCTAGGATGACGCCACGGCACTCTAGCCCGGGCAACACAGTGAGACTCTGTCTCAAAAAAAAAAAAAATTATTCCATTAAAACGTTTTGTGTGATTTCATATACTACACGAGATTGGCGATTTATAGCCCTTGCCCTTGGAAATGGAAATATCTAGTCAAGGGAGTTAGGGCCTTTGAGCCCAGTATTTTTGGTTCTAGCCTGCTTCAGACATATTGTCTGCAAGGTCTGTGGCAGGGCCAAAAGAATTGGAATAAGTAGCCTCTGTCCCTGGAAGTCTTTCTGACCCCTTCCCCTCATTGGGGTCCGAGGCCTATGGAGTATCTATAAGCACAACTTGGCTTGGGGCCCTTTGGGGCTCTGCATTGGGTGCAGACAGCCACCTTGTGGGCCCAGCCCCGTGGAGTGTCAGCACAGCTGGCCCCGGCTGGTGCTTCTAGGCCCGTCCTATTCTCACTCCCTTCTGCAAAGCCACTCAGCAGCCTTCCAGAGGTGACTACAATGAAGTGGACTCATTTTCCTATTTAAAAATAACCCCAGCAGGTGTGGGTTCAAATTCCTGGTCATGAGGATGGCACCTGCCCCGTTGCTGGGACTTGTGGTCGCTATGCCTCTGAGGGTCATAGCAGGATGAGGGTTGAGCTGGCATTTTGGAGACTACCAGCCCGTATTCTTTGTCTTTACGGATGAGGAAACTGGGGCCCAGGAAAAGGTGACTGATCTGAAGGAGAGATGCTCTCACTGGGTTTTCACTTATTTGTCTTAGTTTAGCCCTTTCAGCAGATAAAGGGACCCCCCCCCCCCCATAACACGCATTCCCTTGGCTGCCTTCCCTGGCCCAGCTGGGCCCCTCCAGACCTGCTCTGACTGTTCTCTTTCTAGGCTGGTGTCTGTTGAGACCCTTGTTTGTTTGTTTGTTTTTAATGATTTAAGTAACAGATATAAAAAAAATTTGGAAAAGTACACGTAACATAACATTTACCATCTTAACCATTTTTAAGTATCCCATTCAGTGGCCTTAAGTACATTCATATTGTTGTGCAACCATCACCGCCATCCATCTCCAGAGCTTTTTCATCTTCCCAAACTGAAACTCTGTACCCATTAAATAAGTAACTCCCATTCTCCCTCCCCAGCCCTGGCAGCCACCATTCTCCTTTCTGTCTCTATGAATTTTGACTGCTATTCCCTATGATTGGAATCATACAGTATTTATCTTTTCGTATCTGGTTTATTTCACTTAGCATAATGTTTTTAAGGTTCTCAAGATTCTTAAGGAATATCATTTAAGGCTGAATAATATCATATGTATATGCCACAGTTTGTTTATCCATTCATCCATTGAGGGACCCTTGGGTTACTCCCACGTTTTGGCTGTTACAAATAATGCTGTTACAGCCTGGTGTGGTGGCTCATGCCTGCAGTCCTAGCACTCTGGGAGGCCGAGGTGGGAGGATGGCTTGAGCTCAGGAGTTTGAGACCAGCCAGAGCAAGAGCGAGACCCCCATCTCTACATAAAATAGAAAAATTAGCTGGGCGTGATGGCACACATCTGTAGTCCCAGCTACTCGAGAGGCTGAGGCAGGAGGATCCCTTGAGCCCAAGAGTTTGAGACTGCAGTGAGCTATAATGACGTAGCTCTAGCCAGGGCGACAGAGAATCTGTTCCCCAAAAGACGATTTAAAAAAAAAAGGAAAAAAAGGAACAAATAATGCTGTTATGAAGACAGTTGTACAAATATCTGTTTGAGACCCTCCTTTTCACTTCTTTTGGATATATACCCAGAAATGAAATTACTGGGTCATGTGGTGATTCTGTGCTTAATTGTTTTCAGACGACCTTTAACTTTTGTGTCTGATTCTTAGTCTCTCCTGTGGCCTTGGCTGTACAGCTGGGATTGTTCTCAGTGTGCCGGGGCTGAGCCCCAGTCCTGGGTCCCCGGCTTCCTGAGTGCTCTCAGCCTGGCTCTTGAGACCCTCACTTCTCTTCCCAGTGAGGTTGAGTGTGGAATGGAAAGAGAACTGAAGCTTGTTTAGAGGTGAACTGCAATTCATTTAAAAATACAGAAGGCTAAGAATTAGAATTTGATTTGGGGGCATTTTCAGGTTTAATATTGAGTCATTTGTTTTGGATTTCATGTGGTTTTGTTTTTCACAACTAAGATATGGGGCGGGATGCTTAAAGTTAATTTGTCTTCGGTGGATTTTTCTAACATATTCTCAGTTACGTCTGTATTTAATTGAAGTATCATTAGGGAAAAGAATAGAACTATTAGTAGGTAGAAAAGAAAAGAAATCTTGTTCTTATTACCTGTGTGATCTTGGGTCTTGGTTTCCTCTTCCATGAAATGGAGTTAATAATATATGACTAATAAGAATGCTGTGAATAATTGGGAAAAAATGGATCTAAAGTACCTGGGACAGTGTGTAACAGTCCCGGTGCTTAGTTAATGTTAGTCTGTCTTTCCCTGTGTGTTATTAGGGAATAATTACAGAAACTGTGTGTGTGGTCCTCAACTTCTGAAGGTGAACAGCAGCAGGGAAAGGGCCTGGGGCGGGACTCAGGAGCTGTGACCCCCACCGCTTCTACCCAGCTTCCTCCAGGCTCAGATTCCTCTCCCAGCCAGTGAGGGTTGGACTCTCATGGCTCTAAAAGGTCAGGGACTCCAAAGCACTGTGTTTGTGCCTAGTCGTCTTCTGACTGCCGGGTACTTTGCTACATACTCGAGTCTACTGTTTACAGGTGGTAGACACATCTCAGTGGTGTGTAAGGTGAGCTAAGAGATTGAAAAACCCAGAAGTGCAATTTCTGACTTTCCATGATCCGCTTCTTCAGGGCCAGTTGGGGGCCAGAGTTTCTTGTTACCAGCTTGGTGCACAGTCTCTGGCTCTAGCCCAGAGTTCCAACACCCCGTGAGGAATCAACCCCCCAGCCCCTGCGACCCTGGGGCCATCCACGTCTAGCAAGGGGAAGAGAAGGTGGAAGGCAGCAAGGGATATAATTTTCACTTTGCTCAGAAATAGAATGAGGCTTCTTCAAAGAACTGGACAGGGAAACTCCCTTCCTCCACCCACCTCAAGACATGGCCATTGTCTGCAATTGACCTTGTCTGTCTTTATTACTTAGTTATCAATCTTCATTTTCTCCACAGAAGAACAGCCAGCTTGTAAGGGCTTTTTCTTCCGTTCTTCCTATTTTAAAAAAATGTTTATTGCTTATTAGCTTTGCAGTAATAATACTATACTTTTGCATATTGCATTGCACTTGTCATAGGGCTTTCACCTACTTACCTCGTTCAATCTATCTGTCTACCTCTCTCTATATATCAAGATTTATCTAGGCCACGTGGTACCCCCAATTTGCAGACTAAAGTCCAGTGTGGCCATCCGATTTCCCAACCTTTTGGTAGCAAAGCCCTGATATCTTGTCTTTTCTTTCTATAATGTTGGTCAGTCGGCAGTGCTTACTCTAGAAGTGTTTATGGGAAGTCCATATGTGCCCAAAAGAGATGCTTGTGGTAGAAAATGCTTACACTCAGGGCATTATAACCTAATAGAGATGTAAGAGAAGGAGAATGGAGTTCAAGTTTGTTACCCTCTGATAATGTTAGTAATTATAACATCTGGTTGGTGAAGGAAGAGCTATGAGCTCAAATGAGGTTTGGGGATGTCTCTGAATTTAACGCATGGGTATTCGTTACCCTGCCTGACTCTGGCTTTAGGGAAAGGTGACTTTTTAAACAGTGCATTTAGATACCCCTGAACCTCTGGGCCCTGCATCATATGGCTACACCATGAAAGCTTCTATACCTCATATCTGCAAGTTATTGCACACTTATCGTTAGGTGTAAGAACACAGGAAACATTGCTTAACGTGTTATTTCTGATCTTGAGGACTTGTGATTTGGGGCTTTGCTTTTTTGCAAAGAATCACTGGAAGTGAGGTCCCCAGGCTAACCCAGGACTTTTGTTTGGAAAAGAAATAAAGATTTTAAAAATAAGTGACGTTCTAATAGATTAGAATATACCATGCTGTGTGGAAATAAATCTTCTTGAAGAGGACTGGTGTATGTCTGTGTGTGTGTGTGTGCGTGTGTGTGCGCGCTGTGCGAAAGTCAATGTGTATATTTTCTCAGATTCCTAACTTTGCAAATATTTCATAAATCTGTAAGAATGCTATGCAGATTCAGTACACTGGACATGGAAAACATGTTTTCTACAGTTTTAACAGCCCATTTTGTATACTCTTAGAAGGGAGTGGCTGTGAATCGCAGGTTCAGGAATGTGGGATTGTATTGTCAGAATCTGAACCCTGGCCCCGGGAGCCCGTGGGCTCCCTAGGTGCTGTTTTGCTGGATTGCTCTTGTTGGCGAGAAGTGATGTTGGCCAGAGGAGTGGCCGGAAGGCTGCCTGATTGTTTGGATGATAAATGCATTTGTCATGGGAGACTGCTTGTTTTTTAAACAGACATAAAAATATCATTTGCTCAGAGGAAATTGATTTGCACACAAATGTCACAAACCTTGGTGATCTTAGATTGTTTATTTGTGAGGCAGTTTGGTCTTTGAAGAGTTTCATTTTAAGGCACATGAGAAGGTGAGGGCTCTGACTATCTGGGGACAGTGCCTGGCCTCCTGTCTCCAAATGCTTCGAAAGAGGATTCTTGCCCACTCGGCCCCTTCATGACTCTCTGGTTGTAGTATTTTTTCCACAGCTTCTTAAGTACTGATCTGCAAGTACTTCTGGCAGCTGGTAGACCCGGACTGTGTACCAAAATAGGGACCATGTCCTCAAGAAAGTTGGGCGGAAAAAGTCACATTGGATCTTGTTCCCAAATTCAGCCTTGGCTTATGGTGGGGTACAGTGATGATGTTCTCTGCTTTTGGGGGATAACCCTCATTTACCTTATATCATCTGAGGGTTTACTTAAAACCCTTGTCAAATCTCACTCACTCTAGCCAACTGAATATATACCGAATTAATGTGAAGTGTTTCTTAAATTTAAAAAGTTGCTTTTTAGTGTTAGTATTTGGGGATTTGGGGAATAGAAATGTGGTAGCTTTCATCTTGGTTAGTCTGCCAACGACCCTTATAGGACTCTGTAGAAATTAATTTTAAGCCTTTAAGCCTTGAAGCCTTTGTTATAGAGCCTTGAGATATCAAATGAACTTGACTTAGACACAGAGCAGTTAAATGCTTTATTTATGTAATGATGAAAATACTTTCATAAATGTGTGTAAAGAAAGGAGAAAAGTTTGAATTATTTTTCTGTTATTGGAGATTATAATGAATGTTCTACCTCCTCTCGCCTGCTGTTTCTGTGGCCTCTGACCATGTATTTGTAAAGTATTGGAGATACAGCCTGTGGCCTTGGGAGGAAGGTGCTTGCTGACTGGCAGAGGGTTTATGGCTTCAGTTCTTACTCCAGGAGCATCTTGCTGAATCTAAACAACCAGCGGTCTGTCAAAGTAACAAAGCCAGGGGCAGAACTGCCAGGTTTTAGTCTGAAACGTGGGTTCTTGGCGTGCTCATGGCCGAAGAATGACCAGACATGCTTAAGTTAGGCAAGCACGAAAATGAGGTTTATTGAGGAGAGAAAGATAGGATTATGGGGCAAGAGCATGATAAAGGTTTACAGAGCATGGTACATACACCACAGATGACGACCAGACCCATTGTTGGGGCAGGGCAAGCAAAAGGAAAGGCAAAGAGAGAGATTGGCTGTGGTCCGCGTCGTATTTTATAGTGTCCAGATAGGGACCTCCCTCGTGGTTCGGAGGTCACCATGGAACCACTTTGATTGGACAGTTGGGAGTCACATGACCTGAGCCTTAACTACGCATGTGGGTTCTAGGTCACTTTCCAGACTTTATGGTACCCCTGTGGCTTGGCCTGTGGGCTAGAGAGTCCTCTGCATTCTTTTGCAGCTGGTGCACCAAGTTCTGATTGGCAGATTCATAGGGTATTCCCTCTTTCCCCAGGTATGGAGAATTAGGGTTGAGCAGGACCAAGATGGGGCAACAGCACCCACTTTGGTCCCTAGGAGACCCGGAATCCCTGTGTACCTAACAGAACAGCAGGACTGGAGATTGAGTTCAAGCACACGGGCAGTGTTTAATCAGTCATGCCGACGTAATGAAATCTGATAACTCTAAACACCGTGGTATGGTGTAGCTTCCTGGGTGGTGAACACACTGATGTGCCAGGAGGGTGAGCACCCTGACCCTCAGGGAGAGGCCGTGGAAGTTACCTGTCTCGGATTCTCCCAGACCTTCCCCTGTGGGTCTCCTCTGTTTGGCTATTCCTGAGTTGTATCCTGTAGAATAAAACTGTACTTGTAAGTACAACAAAAAACAAGAAACAAATCCTCCCCTCCTTTGTAAGGTAGACTTATAGCCGTGACAGTGTACTTGCCTTGCAGGAGTTTTGTGCTAAACGGCACATGGGAAGGGTAAGGTGTTCTTTCTTTGGCAGCAGTGGGTTGACTTAACTGCAAGATGAAAAAGCTCAAGAACAGCTTTCACAGATGGTTGTGGGGAAGCTGAGAATCAGGTACACAACTTACCTGGTCTTGCTCACTGGTGTGGAGCATGCTGGAGAGGTTGCATGGTCAGCATGGGCTCCCCAGCATTTTGTGGTCATAGACTGCTCTGAACACCGCTAGGACCGTGGCTAAGTAGGTTAGCAGCGATTGCAGCCCGATCACCACGACGGTTTCTCACAGTCTCGCGGCTCTCGCGCTGTTGGCTTGTCTATCCTTTGCACTGTCTGGTTATTACTCTCCTGCTCTGTTTAATGCATTCGTGAGGGCTTTACCTTGTGTGCTCTGGTGAACACAGGTGCTGCCTTGACATTTTACTGTGTTTTTTGCCTTTTATTGATTGGCAGCTGCTTACACACCCATGTCCCATTGCTGCCTCTCCTGCTGGGCCTGCTGTTTTGTCCAATACCACCATGCAAGTATACATTCCCGTCTGTAGCAAAGCACATGTTACACCTTGACCCACGTTTAACACTGCTGTGAAGAGCTCATGGCGTGCTGCTGCAAGCTGCACATTGGTGAAAACCAAGTGGACCAGTCTTCAAAAATTGGGGGTGACTGTTTAAAAAATTTAAAGCCTTTAACAATTAAAATTTTGGGTAGTCTAAGAATTCATTTTGGTTCCATGTACAGTATTATATCTGTGGAACCAATCTATCACAAGGGCTGGCTGACCTTGGGAGTGATACATAACAAAACTGTCAACATAAGTATTATTTAAAAAGACTGTTTTTGGCTGGGCATGGTGGCTCACGCCTGTAATCCTAGCACTCTGGGAGGCCGAGATGGGAGGATTGGTTGAGGCCAGGAATTGGAGGTGGCAGCGAGCTATGATGATGCCACTGTACTCTACCTGGGGCGACAGAGCAAGACTCTGTCTCGGAAAAAAAAAAAAGACTGTTTTTGGTCCTGATTTAGTTATTTAAATTAGAAAACAAATGTAATGATTCTTTCTGTCATGGTTTTATAAATAAATGTCAATTGTAGAAAATTCGAAAAATAATAGAAAAGGAAAAACCCATAATTCAACAGTTAACCTTTTTGTATCAATTTCCCAGCTTCATCCATGAATTTCGTCTATATAATTGAGGTCACATACTGCATACAGAGTTTTGTGTCGTCTTTTTCACTTCGTGGAGTAATAGTATTGTGCTGTGGTCTGAATGTTAGTATCCCCTCTAAAATTCGTATGTTGAAACATAATCACCAACGTGATGGTATTAGGAGGTGGGTCCTTTGGGAGGTGATTAGATCATGAAGATGGAGCCCTTGTTGATAAGATTAGTTCCATTATAAAAGAGGGCCCAGAGAGCTTCTCACCCCATTCACCACATTAGGACACAGCTAGAAGGTGCCATCTGTGAACCAGGAAATGGGTTTTCACCGGACACCGAATTTGTCAGTGCTTTGATCTTAGACTCCCCAGCTTCCAGAACAGTGAGAAAAAAGTTTCTGTTGTTTATAAGGCACCCAGTCTATGGTGGTTTGTTAGAGTAGCCCGAATAGACTAAGACACATTGGAAAATGCGTCACAGATGTTATTTTGCATGCTTGTGCATGATTTATTCCATGGCTCACCAGATTTCTGCATTGACACCTGCGTCCTTTGGGCCCCACCCCACATGCTGTACCACACAGGCAGCCTGGGAAATGCCAACACGGTGGCCTTGCTTTGGCTTTGTCATTTTTTTTTTTTTTTTTTTTTTGAGGCAGCGTCTTGCTCTGTTGCCCAGGCTGTGGCGTCAGTCTAGCTCACTGCAACCTCAAACTCCTGGGCTTAAGTGATCCTCCTGTCTCAGCCTCCTGAGTAGCTGGGACTATAGGCATGCGCCACCATGCCCGGCTAATTTTTTTTTTTTTCTATTTTTAGTTGTGTGGCTAATTTCTTTCTATTCTGAGTAGAGATGGGATCTCGCTCTTGCTGAGGCTGGTCTTGAACTCCTGACCTCAAGCAATCCTCCTGCCTCAGGCCTCCCAGAGTGCTAGGATTACAGGCATGAGCCACTGCACCTGGCCTGTCTTCGTCATTTTGAAGCCTGTGCTCATTCTCGATCCTCAGCACAGGCCTGGGAGTGGGTTAGAGCCTGGTGTTTTGGAGGAGAACATTGAGACTGGGAGAGGTGGTCTTCCTTACTCCCTGCATCTTGACTTTTCTCATGCTTGACGTCAGATGGTGCCCAAGCTACTAACTATGTGACTTGCTCATGGTCATATAGTTAGTGAGTAGATAGCAGTCTTTGTTCTTTATACCATGTCATCAGCACTCTAACAGAAAGGTTAGGAGACCTGTTCCGAGTCTTACTAAGGGTCAGTGCTTAAAAATATGTATTGATGAATTTGAGACCCTTGTTCCTGAAGTATACATAGTACCTGCTGTGGTTTGAATGTTTGTGTCCCCTCCGAAATTTATGTGTTGAAATTTAATCTCCAGTGTGATAGTATTAAGAGGTGGTGTCTTAGGAGGTGATTAAGTCTTGAGGGTAGAGCCCTTATGGATGAGAACAGTGCCTTATAAAAGGGTAGGTCAGTTCTTTCAGTCCCTTCTGCAACGTGAAGACATAGAGTTCGTTCCCTCCAGAGAGAGCAGCATTCAAAGATCATCTTAGAAGCAGAGTAGTTCACACCAGACACCGAACCTGGGCTTAAGTGATCCTGCCAGCACCTTGATCTTGGACTTCCAGCCTCCAGAACTGTGATAAAAAATTTCTGTGGTCTGTATTAAATAAATTACCCAGTCTGTGGTATTTTCTTACAGCTACACAAACGGACTAAGATAGTGCCTGTCTGCTAGTGTTGCTTTTTTTTTTTTAAAGAGATAGCGACTTCTCTCTCTGTCACCCAGACTGGAGTACAGTGGCATGATTGTAGCTCACTGCAACCTCAAACTCCTGGGCTCAAGTGATCCTCTCACCCCAGCCTCCATAGTAGCTGGGACTACAGGCACATACTGCCACATTTAGCTAATTTTTTTTTAAATTATTTTTGTAGAGATGGGGTCTCGTTCTGTTGCTCAGGCTGGTCTCAAACTCCTGGCCTCAAGTGATCCTCCCCCCTTGACCTCTCAAAGTACCAGGATTATGGATGTGAGCCGGCGCACTCAGCCAGCATTGTTTTTTCCATCCGTTAAGATGTTAGAGATGTTGATTGTAGCTTTGTAAGGAGCTATGATGCATCACTTTTAATTACCTCCTTGGTAGGGACAGGCCTGGGAGATGTTGAGAACTTACCTTGCTGCAGGCAGCTCGATTTAGTATGTAGACCTATGAGAAACTTTATGCCTTTTCAGGACGGCATTCATACTTGCTTACCCTGAGTTTTCTCTCTGTCCCTTCTTAATGGGATGTGAATTCACTTCTGAAGAGCGACCCCAAATTGACAGGTGTTATAGAGTGAATGTTTGTAATCCCCCCAATTCATATGTTGAAATCGAATCTCCAGTGTGATGGTATTGGGGGGCAGGTGGCCCTGCGAGATGTTTAGGTCATGAGGCTAGAGCCCTGATGAATGAGATTAGTGTCCTTATAAAAGAGGCCTCAGAGACCCCCTTCACCCTCTTTCTGCCACGTGAGGACACACTGAGAAGTCGGCAGTCTGCAACCAGAAGACGGCCCTTACTAGAACCTGACCATGCTGGCGCCCTGGTCTTGGACTTCTAGCTTCTAGACTGTGAAAAATAAGTTTCTGTTGTTATAAGCTGCCTAGTCTCTGGTACCTTGTTACAGCAGCCCAAATGGACTGAGGTTTACTTGATTGAATAAGAGAGTCAAGTAGTCATTCAGCTTGCAGAAATGTAGCCTGGATCCTCCCAGCTGGCAGCATAGTGGACCTATCAGTGGGAAGTGCCAGGTATGGGTCCTCTTGGAAGAACTTTTCCTCCCTGAGGACCTGGGAGTGTAGGTAATGGCTCCCCAGGGGCTGTCTCGGACTTCAAGGGTCTCTGTGATGACATGGGAGTTGGGAGTGTAGACGTTTTCTGAGGAGACCTTCTTCCCCCCTCTAGCGAAGTGACTGCCCCAGGGTCACACCAGGGCAGACTCTGTTGGGCCTGCCCAGCGCCTGCAAGGACTCCTGTCAAAGATTTCCTGTTCAGCAAGTAGCCTGCTGGTGCAAGGGCCGGTGTTGCTGCTCTGGTCCCCCTGCTGGAACACAAGTTGGTCTGCTTAGAAGCACCGGCTGCCAGCCCAAACACTGTGGTAAGAGAGGCTGTTTTGGGGACACCTTTCCTGGGTACGAGTGCCAGTCCCTCCCTCATTCACTTGCTGTGTGACCTTGTCCCTGCCAATGAGTTTCCCTGAACTCGGGGACAGAACTGTGCTCACCTCCAGGGTGGCGAGGCTTAAACGGGGCTGATAAGTGGGAAGAACTTATTGTAGTACCTGGCATGTGTCACATGTCTGTTACCTGTTTACTAATGACGAGTGGGGCTGAAATGTCATCATGTAACGTGTGAGTTCAATATTTCTGGGTAACCGAATTTTAAAAGGGCCTAGGAGTTAAAAATAAATTAAAAAAACCCTGCAGTGATCACTGAACATTTAGCTGTGGTGCTAAGGATCAGCCTGTAAGCTTCAAGATGTCGTTGCTCTGTTCCTGCCGTAAGTCTGTTCCTGCACACTCTGAGCGTCGTCTTTCTGACGGCCATGTGCCCTTGGCCCAGGCCCTGGTGGGTGGTGTGAGCCAGGTGAGCCAGCTGTTGTTAAGGTCAGACATGAATCAGCTGCCCACGGGGCCCTTGAGTCTGTTCAGAGCTTTCCTGGGACTTTGTTTCTCATCCAGTGTTTCTGCTGCAAGGTCAAGCCTGAGACTGGCGTTCTTGCTTGGGCCTTCTCTCCCTTTGCATTTAGTTATTTGACTAACGAGACCGATGGTAGTTTCTTCCTAAATGTAGGTTGGCTTATTCTTTTTTTTTGTTTGTTTTTTCATATCTAAATCATCTTTATTTGTTTTCTCATATTTAAATCATCTTTATTTTTATTTATTTATTTATTTTTTAGGTTGGCTTATTCTTACCTGTACTTGTTTCCTAGGCAGATTTTAGCAGGCAGATGCATCAGATAACTAAGGCCCCTGCTTAGTTGTGCAAATATTAGGGTTGACCAGGTGGTGCAGCCTTGGCTGCAGGCGAGAGCCTGGAGAGCTCTCAGTAACCCCCACCCAGGCCACACCGCAGACCACCAGTGTCTCAGGCATCAGGTTTCGAAAGCTCCCTGGGGCATTACAGTGCTCAACCAGGACTGAGAACCAGTGGGGTAACCCACAGCTCGTCCTTAGATGTGTGGGAGAGATGCAGGTCA
>NW_012141747.1:2475887-2489082 GCF_000956105.1 Propithecus coquereli
GGGGGGGCTGGAGGGGGAGGCGGTGTCTTAATGCCACCCTGTGTCCTGGTCCAAGGAGCTGGCTTTCAGGTGGTAGAGTGTCCCTGTTACTCCCACATCTTGCTGTTGGCTGTGGCGGGAGTCAGGGCCTTTCTCCACACTCTGGGGAAAGCCCTGAGGGAAGGCACCGGGGAGGCCAGGTTTCCACACCTGTTCCTGCTACCTCGGGTTATTTTGCCTGTTCTGTGCAGCGGGGCATCTTCATACCCATCACCTTGTTTTATCTGGTCCTTACATGACCAGCGGGAGGGATTATTGCCCTCATTTTGCAGATACGAAAACTAAGGCTTGAATGGAATGAGTGGTGTGTCCAAAGAAATGGTCAGTGTCCTTTCAAGGTCGCACTGCGGGAGAAGTGTCTGGGCGGGAGACCAGACGTGGTAAAGGAGGCAGGGGCAGCAGGGCAGCCCACTTCTCTGTGGTGAACGGAACTAGAGAAATGAAATAGCAGCTCAAGGGCAAACACAGCGCAGGGTTGAGAGCCTTAGGGAAGAGGGAGCAAGAGAAGATCCTAGAAGAGCAATCTGGGCTTGGCTGCACAGTGAGCCCCGGGGAGCGCGTGGCAGTGCCCGTGCCTGGGAGCAGCCCAGACCAGGTGCAGCAGACTCGGGTGGGGGGCCCAGGCCGACTCTGCGTGGCAGGGGAGGTTGAGGAACCCTGCCCTAGAAGGAGACCCAGGGAGTCATTAATGCAGCCAGATCTAGAAGGACAGGGTCAGGAACCAAATGGAAGGCTCTTGCCTCTTCCCAGCTCAGTGGGAAGGGAAGCCAAGGGGTAGAGCTGGGGCACTCAGGGTGGAAAAGGGGGTGTGGGCTCCTGAGTCAGCAGGGAGCTGGATGACAGGTGATTTATGTGAACCCTCTGTAACTAGTGTGTGTCCCACTGTCCTTGTTCCCCTTACACTGCAGGCTGTTGGGGGCTTCAGGTGGGTGTGAGGGGGGCAGGGGGACTTAGTTGTAGGTTTCTGCAGAACAGCTGCTGGAAAACAGGCATGACCAGTGGCTCTCTGCCACTTTGTGCATGGGAATCAGCTGGGAATCAACACGCCCAACAGAACCCAGGGCTCTGGAGGTGGGGTCTGGGGGCCTGGCTATGTTGCCAGGCAGCAGGGAGAGCCCTCTCCTCAAGTCAGTGAGCCCAGTCCTCACTCTGTGACCAAAGATGAATGTGACAAGAGCAGCATTAGCTATTTCAGGAACTTAGGCAAATCAGCATTGTGTTCACATCGAGGAAGAGGAAGTTATTGAGAGCAGACTTTCCAGCTTCCCGGAGACAGGCTGGCCCCCCACCCTCTTCCATGCAGAGAAACTCTAAGGAGCTCACTGTTTCTAAAGGTTAAAAGTTTTGCCACCTAAACAGCTGACAGAGACTTTGAATGGGTGCCTCCTCCCTGAATTTATCCTTTGCTGGACTTAGCTGGTGGACAAGTCAAGGCAATAGATAAAGTAAATAGCAAACTTAATGACGAGTGAATAGAAATTGGTTGAGAAATCTGCTTTAGGGCCTAGAAAGATTGTCTGGGTGAGATGGCTAGTATGTTTTGGGAGGTTTTGGAGAGCCATCTCTTTATACATTTAAAGCTCTCTCTCTCTCTGTGTGGAACGGAGCCAGTCGCTGGTTAGGCAGTGTATTTACTAGGTTTGAGGGCTGCTGTAACAAAGTACCTCCAACCTGGTGGCTTAAACAACAGTTCTGGGGGGCTAGAAGTCCAAGACTAGGTTGTCAGCAGGTCATGCTCCTGCCGAGACCCATGGGTGAGTTTTCCCTTGCCTCTCCCTGGCTTCTGGGGGTCAGCTGCAAGCTTTGGGGTCCCTCGCAGCCTCCTAGCTACACCTGTGCCTCGGCCATCACGTGGTGCCCTCCTGGGCGTCTGTGTCTTCAGTGGCCATCTTCTCATGAGGACACTAATCATACCGGATTAAGACCTTACCCTATTCCAGATGACCTCACCTTAACTAACATTAAATTTCATCTCTTAGTTAACATTAACTAACAACATTACATTTGCAGTGGCCCTATTTTTAAATAAGGTCACGTTCGGAGGTATGGGGGTTTAGGACTTCAACTTGTCTATTTTGGGGGGACACAATTTGACCTGTAACAGGTGAGTGGACCAGGAGCTTTACATACTCTTGTTAAATCCCCACGCAGACCTGTGTGGTGGGCACAGTCCCTATTGGACAAGCGAGGAAGCTGAGACTGGCAGAGGTAAGGCTACTCATCCAAACCACACAGCTAAAAATGGACAGAGTTGGGATTTGAGCCCAGGACTCTGTGACTCTAGGGTAACTTCCCTGACTGTGGGTTCTTTTGTGGCTTCCTGTGGAACAGTGTGTAAATCTTTGGGGTCTTCTCAGGGCATTGGGGTCGTTGCCTCACTGCAGGAAACCAGTCGTGCGTTAGACTCGGCTTTCTTGTCTCCTCAGCCAGTGTCCAGAAGGAACCATGGAAACATGAAGTTGGTTTGGTTTGGTGAGGTGGTGAGATCGAGTGGAGATTTTTCTTATATTTATTTTCATTTTCATTCTTACTGCTCTGACAACTTAAGCTTCTCTTTGTGGGAATAAATAGAAGCTGATTTAGAGCGTGGCTAATCAACATCCCACTGAATGTTGCTGGTCCCTTGGAATCCTTTTGTGTCATCAGCCTTACCTGATAAGGACGCCACCCTGTCTCTTCTGGTGGCCGGCCTCTCCACGTGTGCGCAAGAGCCAGGTCCAGAGGGCCTCGTGCCCGTTCCTGCAGAATAAACATCAGAGCATTTTGCAAACAAGGTGCTGCGCACTGGCTGGTCTCAGGGATCCAGAGGTTTGAAGGCTGCAGCAGTTTTCCCTAAAAGGAATCAGATTTCAAGATCAGAATTCCCAGTAGAAAACTCCTTGTAATAAAGAGACGTCTGTGAGTCTGAGGAAGTAAATTGCTCCTGCTGTGGCTTCTCCACTCCAGCTTATTAAATTTTAATTTTATTTGATTTTTTTCTAATTATGGCCTCCAAATTTGTTTTTTCCCATAGTTCTCTGTCCTTGGACATTGGCAGAGATGCATCTTGGGGTCAAAAGGACAGATTTTCTAAAGACAGGTGACCACTGTTAGAGACAGGGCACGCTGCCATTTTATCCTCTCTCCCTTTCTGCCTTGACTCTGCCATGGGCCCTAGCGGGACCCACACGTGGCTGAGCTGTGATCTGAGGCTTACCTGGAGAAGTGACAGGTTCTGTGAAACACTGGCACTGGCAGTGCTGTACAGACCGGGTCTATGATAATGTCCCTTTGCCAGGAGGTCAGACCATGGGCCATGGGATGCAGTTCACTTCCTTATTTCCGTGGGACGGAACCCCTGTTCTGGGGGAGGTAGTGTGCTCTCCTTACTCACCTCCAGCTTGCCCTACTCTCTCCTACTTTTCCTGCCTTCCTGAATTAATGGTTAAATTCCCATTTGAGCCTGCAGAAGAGAAGACTTGGCATCTCACAGTACACAGTTAGTACTCACTGAG
This sequence comes from Propithecus coquereli, assembly GCF_000956105.1. NCBI lineage: Eukaryota > Metazoa > Chordata > Mammalia > Primates > Indriidae > Propithecus > Propithecus coquereli. The sequence goes on from NW_012141747.1 coordinate 2,479,421, forward strand.
ACTTCAGCACTGTGTGCTTTCTTCTTTCTAAAACAAAACACAATAAAAAACAAAAAGAAACTCTAATCCCTGAGATAAATTTAGTTACTGACACACGTATCTTCTGTCCTCTGTCCGGTCCAGGGTGAGATTAGTGGGCTACTGTAACAGAACCTTGTAACTGTTGCTGTGTGGCAAGTCGCTGAAAGAAAGTGACAGATGGCAGGCGTTGAGTAATCGGATTTCAAGATCAGTGTCCACCATGAACAAAACGCCAACACTTGTAGCATATGGAAAACAGTTTTCTTTAAGCGAGCTTAAAGAACTGAATTCTTCAAATTTATTTTACTCAAAGTGTTCATTAAATAAATATTTACTGAGGGCAAATACTTACCGGAGCCAGGTATGCCAGGTGTTGGGAGCCGATAAAGGATCCCAGCCCTTACTCTTCTATTTCTTTATACGTGCACTTAAGAAAGCTTCTGTACGTCGTAAATTGATATGATTTGATGCCTGAAAATACTCCGTTATCAAAGACAGAAATGTTGACAAGCAAGTGAGAAGTAAGGATGGGCTTTTATAGCAAAGCTCATAAAGGGTATTGTAAACAATTGTGCCAAACCCTCATGTGCTAAGCTTTTGGTGTACTTGCACACTTTCAAGACAAATGGAACCCACTGTGGTCTCACTGGCTGCACTGCAGTTTGCAAATGATAATAATGTCTTCCCTCAGGACAGGATTAATCAACTAGAGTGTGCCTGACATGAAGTGGGTATTCAATAGATACTTGTTTTAAAAATTGGGCACTAGTTGCTGTCTTGAAATGCATGTGGCTCGGTAAAGCCTGATGAAGCAGGCAGACTCCTTCCTTTCCAAGATTTGTTCGGCTCTGTTTGCAGTTTGACGGGCTCCCAGGGGGAGCTTTTTCCACGTGAGGAGCCGGAATCTGCCACCCGAGCACTGTCTTTCATTTTGAACTTGAGCTTATGAAAATGTCCTCCTTCACTGACCCTTTTGGCTTTCGTATTGATTTCCATTTTGCAAAGGAGGCACTATTGCCTTATCTTATTTATATATATTTCTGTGATCTGTGAATGCCTCCAAGCTCCATTTCCTCCCTTTAATTATGTACAGGGCCATTAAATAGGAGTGTGGTTTGCAAGGTGGAGCTAGAATCGTGGCAGTAACAGCACAGAGTGCTGTCAGGCAGCGGCTGCATTTGTGATTCAGTCTGACTGGTAAACTGATTTGTGCACCACAGGCTATGAGTCTTGTTGAACAAGTTTAACAGCCTTTCTGTAACTGTCTCTGAGCATGAAAGGAGAATTCTTTGTATTTCATGTTCCATCTTGTTTTTTGTTTTGCCTTTTTTTTTTTTTTACTTCCAATTTTCAGTATCTCCTGCGTGGGAACTGTGAATAGTTTAAATCTGTGGCTAGTTAGGAAAGAGGCTGGAAGGACACATACCAAGTGGTTATTGCTAAGTGGCAAGATGTGAGATAAGTTTAATTTTCTTCTTTGTGCTTCTATATATTTTCCAAAAGTTCTATAATAAAAATGGGTAATTTTGGTATCGAGAAAAAAGATTGCTTTTAGGGGGAAAATTGAGATTAGACCTTATTTTTTATTTTCATTTTTTAGGGAAGCATTTTGGAAATCATACTCTTTATAACTGATTCTTTTGATGTGATTTTGGGAGTACAGATAATACCAGTTGGACTTGTTAAAAATGGGATGTCAAAAGTGATAATTTTTAGACTCAAATGGGAAGTCTACTGTTACAATCTGCACAGGTTACCAGAGTGTACCTGGCTGTTAAAATAGTTGACCCAAGGCAGATACTGTCTCAACAAAATGGAAAAGTCAGAAATGTTTCAACAAAGATTTTCTCGAAGTAGCAAAACCTGGCAAGGGAAGACTGCTGTTACATTTGATTGCAACAGAGGGTCATAATAACGAAATTTGGTGACTTGTCTGTTGAGGCTTCATGGGTGAGGGAATGGTTCTAGTCTTCATGGACCAGGAGTTACTGTCTCTAAGGGAGGAAGGTTTGGGATTAAAATGAAAGACAGTGAGGTGTCTGGAAAGGGCCTATGAGAAAGGGAAGGGTAGATTAGCAGAGGGTGGGACCACCAGGCCATAAGCAGCCAATACCTGGAGTAGTCAGGTGCCTTTTCATGGCCTTTGTGGGGAGGGACGGGGAATGGCACATCAGTGTCCAGGGAAGAGCTGTGGGTAACCCTGGATTGTCCTGTGCTTGGCGGTGGAGTTGTAGCAGGTAACTGTCCCTGTCTAATCCAGATGCTCTGGCAGCTGGGGTTTTGTTGGAAGACTTATTAAAGCCAAGCTCTTTGTTAAGTCTTAGTTTTCTTTCTCCCGCTGTGTCCCTGGCCTTTCATTTAAAGACTTGAATCATCTCTTCACTGTAAGAAATTACATCTAATTGCTCTGCTTAATCATCATGCCAGAAGACTACCTTAGATCAGTGGACGGCCAAGTGGATGGATAGGGAGTTTTCACAGAATTGCATTCCTTCTGTCCACAGCAACAAGTGTCAGTAAGACGTGGCAGGTGCTGAGTTTGAAACTGGCTGTTATGATGCTAAGGATTCTTGCTGTCATGCATTTCGAACATTACATCACCCTGCATGGAGGCTCAGTACAACAGGACCACTACATTTGGTCTGAGGCAAAGCAGACGACTTGGCCTCCATCCAGGGGTTATTTACAGAGCAACTGGAGGGCTACGTTCGGGTGAGCAGCATGGACCGAGAGCACATTTATGTTCAGATGTATTTATCATTCATCATTTGGTGAATGGAGTTAGGAAAAGTTGTTTTCATATTTACTTTAGGAGCCCAACTGCAGAAATCTCTGACCATTAGAATTTCCCAGGCGTTTTTTAGAGAAATTGTAGTCAAGTATACGTAACATAAAATTGACCATTATAGCCATATTTAAATGTACAGTTCAGTGGTATTAAGTACATTCACATTGAGTAATCATCACCACTCTCCATCTCCAGAATTCTTTAAATCCTGCAGAACTGAAACTCTGTACCCAATAAAGCATTTTCAGTTTTTGAGTGAAGACCAAAAACAATTTCTTCCTCCCTTTAATTCAGTGTGAATAGGACAGTCAGTCTGGGCAGTGTAACTCCCCTGGCTGATGGAGGCTAGTAGCCCCACCCGCCGTCCTCTCTTGGTTTCCTGAGAAAGCAAAGGGTCATTGTGTGGATGTCATTGTTCCCACGTATCTGGGGCACGGCATGCAGGTGACTGTGTGTTCTGTTCTTGAGAACTAAGACCAGAATCCCTCCCTTGCAGTGCCCTTGAAATGCTCCTCTCTGGACGCACACTTGCTCACCCACTCAGGCATTCGTGCTGTGGATTCGCAGGCTTGTTCTGCCAGCCGTGATGGGCACATGACTGACTGCCCATGTTGTCCACTTAGTGATAAAAGATGAGCTCATCAGGTGGCCGTTGCCAGAGCATCTGAGTGATTTGGTTACCCTGAGGTTTTGCCCCCTGATCTGCTGCACTCCCTGAAAACAGCTGTCATCTCTCGGTTTAGTGGGAATCATAAGATATTCACACTAAAGGGACGTTGAATTGTATGAAATGCTTTGTTAAAAAAAAAAAATTCTAAGTTCAGTAATTTGGATTATGAATTTTGCTTTGAGTAGGTAGGTCCCTTATGTTGAGAATGCAAATATCCCCAACATTTATTCTTTCTTATTTTATGGCATATGTTATATGCAATATTCCTTTTTTTTAATAGTCAATGGAAAGGACTTCGTGTGGTCTTTTTCAATTATTTGTGGCTTTTCATGAGTAAAAGTTTTTTTCTTTATTCTGATTCTTGATTTGCTTTTTCCCCTAACTCTCAAAAACAGTGATAACAGCCAAACCAAACAGCCCCAGTGTGAAGACAGAGCTAGACCAGGCTGGTTTCCCAACAGTGGGTTCTGGTGCACTGAGAGCACGCTGTCACATTGTTTGATAGTTTGTGTATAATGACGAAAAGCCCTTCTCTTTCTCAAATAATAGAACTTTCCATCATTGAGCTGCTCAGACACATTGTGTCTGAGTGCAGAGCTGTTAAGGAAGACCTGCTTTCTTTAATGCAGGGCAGAGAAAGACTGTAGGTTTTCTGACTTTCATTAAAGTGCTTTTTGGAGGGGATGGGTGTTGCTGTTTTTTTAAAATGGGTTTTATTACGTTGTGGTACTATTGCTGCTAAGAGCAGAGCGCTTTGCTCTTGCTGCCTATGGCTGTTACAAGGCCCAACACAGTGGTTATAAAAACCATGAAGCCGCGGAAAGGCTTCTGCGAGTGTCCCCATTTGTCCAGAGTCAGTAGCTGTCATTTCGTCTTAAACTTTGTATGATCACTGTGCATCAGATCCAGCCAGAATGAAAGAATCGTGGTACTGTCTCTTAGAAGCAAATTATTAGTAGGCCTCTATTTGGGCCCTAATTATAAAACTTGTCACTCGACATCCATCGCAGCCAGAGTTGTTATTCTAAGAGACTAAAAATAGGAGTGTTGCGCGCACTGAGACGCCAGGAGGATTTTCCTGTAGCGCCAGACAAGCCATATGGAGGTGCTGTGAAGGGAACCAGAATGCACGATGCCGGCTGCCCTAGGCCCGAGTGGGGCCTCGTTCCTGGAAGAGTTTGCCAACCTGGGCTTCTCGGGGGGGAAAGTCAGTCTGAATGTAGATGGAAGCATAGGTCTGTGGATGATGGAGCATTTCTAGAAGTAATCGTTGCCATTATTTAAATATGTCTCACCCAGTGGACAAGAACGTGGGCTCCAGAGCTGGGGAGGTGTGCTCGGACTTAGGCGTTTCATCTCTGCTGTAACACGGTGGTTGGGAGGGTCAGATGGGAAAATATGCACAAGGTGTAGAACATCAGTGCTTCTTGAAACGACCCTGCTAATAAATATCGTCCCAGAGACATCCATGTGAATTTTCTTTGGCTTCTTTATAAAAGGACAAAGTAGGGCTGCATGCCCTGTTGTTAGGAGCCAGAGGTTAACATTTGGCCATATATTTGCTTTATTTATATGTATATATTTTTGTCTTTGACTTGAAATTTGCACATTTTACCCTATTTAAAAAAATAAGTTTGAAGGATAATTTTTGTTTTTCCTGAGTTTTCATTTCTCACTATTGTCTTCCCTGTGTCCAGAGTTCTGCTGAGAACTCTCGCTGCCCCGCCTGCCAGTTTTGTGTCCTCTGCAGTTCAGGGTCTTTGTCTGTTGGTTGGTTGCCCACTGAGTAATCTGGTTTACCCCCTGGTTAAGTACCTCTGTCCCCTCCCCACTTGGGTTCCTCCTGGAGCAGTTAGTGTTTGCACAGATGTGGGGGTCTCTCTCTACTTATCTGCAGGTGGGTCTGACTTTTCTGCCTCTCTTTGTCAGTTTTTTAAAAAAATAAACTATATTTTTTAGAATAGTTCTAGATGTATAGAAAAATCATGAGGATAGATAGTACAGAGAGTTCTGGTATCCCCCACACCTAGTTTCTCTTGTTACTGACATCTTGTATTAGTTTCGTATAATTGTTACAATTAATGAGCAGAGATTGATACATTCTTGCTACAGGCAGAATAATGGCTCAAACCCCTGAATATGTTAGGTTACACGGCCAAGGAGAATCAAGGTAGCAGATGGAATTTAGGTTGCCAATCAGATGACCTTAAAATAGGGAGATGAACCTGGGTTATCCAGATGGGCCCAGTGTGGCAAGGATTCCTACACCTGGAAGAGGGGCTGGGAGGAGAGGACCAGAGAGATGGCCATGTGGGAAGAACTTGGCCCCATGTTGCTGGCCTTGGAGATGCAAGTAGAGTGCCAAGTAGAGTGGTGGCCTCAGAAGCTGGAAAAGGTGAGCAAACGGATTTTCACCTAGAGCCTGCAGAAGTAGTGCAGCTGTTGACGCCTTGATCTTAGCTCAGTGCATTCTGTAATCAGATGTCTCTGACCTACAGAACCGTAAGATAATACATTTGTTTTAAGCTACTATTAATACATTTGTGGTAACTTATCATGGCAGCAGTACAAAACTAATACAATTATTATTAACTGGAGTCCCTATTTTATTCAGATTTCCTTAGTCTTTCTCTGTTCCAGGATCCCATTCAGAATACCACGTTATATTTAGTTGTCATCTTGACTATGACACTTGTTCAGACTTTTCCCTGTTTTTGATAACCCTGACAGTTTTGGGGAGTACTGGTCATGTATTTTGTAGACTGTCTCTCAACTGGGATTGTCTGATGTTTTTCTCATGAGACCAGGGTGATTGGGTTTGGGGAGGAAGACCACAGAGTTTAGTAAAGTGCCATTCTCATCTTTTCATATCTAGATTCTACACTGTCAACATGACTTATCACTGTTGTTGACCTTGATCCTCTGGCCAAGGTTGTGTTTGTCAGGTTTCAACATTGTAGCTCCTCTCTCTTTTCCATACTATGAGGGTGTGTGTGAGTGTGTTTAGCATTTCCTTACTTCCTGGAACTACATAATGCTCCCAGCTCATCTTGTATATTTACTGCTATAATCCTGAAATCAGCCCTGTCTCTGAGGAGCTCTGGTTCCTTTTACTGGAAAAGGGTAGTAGAAACCAAATCTAGATGCTAGATGTGCTCATTGCTACTGGACCCTCTGAGCTGACAGAGCCAGGAAATATATGTAAACTAACCCTTGTACATATTTATAAATATTTTTTTATGTAACTGTATTAGTGAGGACTAACTGTATTAGTCCAGAGACACAGAACCAATAGGAGATATATCTTCCTCTGCCTTTTTGTTCTATCCAGGACCTCAGCCGATTGGATGGTGCCTGCCACATTGAGGGCAGATCTTCCTTACTTAGTTCAATGATTCAAATACTAATCTCTTCTGGAAACACCCTCACAGATATACCCAGAAATAATGCTTTACCACTATCTGGGTATCCCTTAATCCAGTCAAGTTGACATGTAAAATTAACCATCACAGTAACCATTTGTATCACTATAAACTAAACATGAGCGCATACCTGTGTCTCTGACGCTAATTCATTACCATCTGGATCATTCTTGCCTCTTTTCCTTGCCTGTCTGTAAACTCTTACTCCAACAGTGAGAAATTTGGTTCTCACCCTCTGCCATCCTTTTTCTTAATTGTTCATTTCCAGTATACAGGTGCTCCTTGACTTATGATAGGGCTACATCCCTATATACCCATCATAAATTGAAAATGTTAAGTTGAAAAATGCATTTAATACACCTAATCTACACAGCTTAGCCACACCTACCTCAAACATGCTTAGAACACTTATATTAGCCTACAGTTGGGCAAAATCATCTAGCACAAAGCCTATTTTATAATACAGTGTTGAACATCTCATGTAATTTATTGAATACATTACACGGTAGCAGGCAGTATCAGTAGTTTACCCGTGTTTGGGAGGTTGACTGGGGGCTGTGGCTCGCTGCTTCCCAGTGTCGTAAGAGAGCATCATACCATATATCACTAGCCCAGGAAAAGATTAAAATTCAAAATTTGAAGTACAGTTTCTATGGAACATGTATTGCTTTTGTACCATGGTAAAGTCAAACCATTGTTAGTCGGGGACTGTCTGCACACATGTACTATCAGAATTGTTAACCTGTATCCCATGGGGTATCATACTTGTGTATGTTTCTTTGCCTTTCTTCCTACAGACTCCACTTATTTCCAAAATTACTATTTCCTCCATCCCTTTCAGTGAGATAGTTTCATACATTTATGGTACAGTTAGATTGCTGAGGCATATCCTGCATTAAATCCAGGGATCCCCTTACCTCCTAAATGATTTGTTTTTAAAATTTGCAGACATTAAGGTTCATTTTTTGTGCCGTGAAGTTCTGTGGGTTTTGACAAATACACAGTGTCATGTATCCACACTTACAATATCAAATAGAATAGTTTACTGTCCTAAAATTCCCCTATGTTTGACTAATTTAACCCTCTACCCCCAGCAACTGTCAGTCTTTCTACCCTTGCCATAGTTTTTCCTTTTCCTTTTTCCAGAATAATTGGAACCATATCTTAAATAGCTTTCCCAGGAGAGCTTCCTTTACTTAACACTATGCATTTAAGGTTCCTTTGTGTCTTTTCATGGCATGATAGATTATTTCTTTGTATCACTGAATAGTACTCCACTGAATGGATGTACCACAGTTTGGATATCCATTCATCTATCGAAGGGCATTTTGGTTGCTTTATGTTTTAGACAATTATGAATAAAGCTGCTATAAACATTCAGCTGCAGGTTTTTCTATATACAAGAGTTTTCAAATCAGTTGGGTAAACACCTAGGAGTGTGATTGCAAGATGCTGTGATAAGGCTACATTTTATATTGTGCAATGCTACCAAACTGTCTTCTACAGTGGCTGTGTCATTTTCTGTTACCATCAGTAACAAATGAGTTGCTGTTGCTCCACATCCTCACCAGCAATTGATATTGTCAGTTTTTTTTTATTTTAGCCATTCTATTAGATGTATATGGTATCTTGTTTTAATTTGCAGTTCCCTAGTTACAAATGATGTTGAGCAACTTTTCACATGCTCATTTGCTGTCTGTATTATCTTCTGGATGAGATGTCTGTTCAGGTCTTGTGCCTACATTTAATTGAGTTGTTTGTTTTCTTATTGTTGAGTTTTAAGAATTCTTGGTATATTTTTGATATAAGTCCTTTATTAGATATGTGTTTCACAAATGGTTTTTCTCAATCAGTGGATTGTCTTTTGATACTCTTAAGTGTCTTTTACAGAGCAAAATTTTTGATAAAGTCTAACATCAATTTTCTTTTTCGTGGACCATGCTTTTGGTGTTATCTCTACAGAGTCATTGCCATACTCAAGCTCATCTAGGTTTTCACCTATGTTATGTTTTAGAAGTTTTATAGTTTTGTGCTTTACTTTTAGGTTTATAATCCATTTTGAGTTAATTTTTTTTTTGAAAGATATAAGGCCTGTGTCTAGGTTTGTTTTTTTGCATGTGGACATCCAGTTGTTTAGCACCATTTGCTGAAAAGACAACATTGATTTGCAGTTCACCATTGAATTGCTTTGTTCTTTGTCAACGATCAGTTGATTGTATTCATATGGGTCTGTTTCTAGGCTCTCTATCCTGTCCCATTGACCTATATATCCTGTTGCCAGGACAACCCCGTCTTGATTACTGTAGCTTTGTTGTAAGTGTTGACGTCACGTAGTGTGAGACCTCCAACTTCGTTCTTCAGTATGTGTTGGCTTTTCTGTGTCTTTACCTTTTCATATAAACTTTAGAATCAGTTGTCATTATTTACAAAATAGCATGTGGGATTTTTAATGGAATGGCATTGAATCTACTGATCAAGTTAAGAGGAATTGACATCTTAACGGTACTGAATCTTCCAGCCCATGAACGTGGAGTATCTATTTAGAGATATATATATTTTTTTGCTTCTTTCCTAAGTTTTGTAGTTTGATGCATATAGATCCTATGCATATTTGGTTAGGCTTGTGCCTGACAAAATGCCTTTTATTAATAATATTGTCAGTGATATTTAAATCTTTTTCAAATTCTGTTGTTCATTGCTGTAGGAGAGCAGTTGTCATATTAACCTCGTATCCTGCAGCCTTGTTCGACTTGCTTATTAG
>NW_012141747.1:2489602-2489977 GCF_000956105.1 Propithecus coquereli
TCCAGAGTAGCTGGGACTATAGGTGTGCACCACCACGCCTGGCTAATTTTTCTATTTTTTGTAGAGACAGGTTCTTGCTATGTTTCTCAGGCTGGTCTTGAACTCCTGGCCTTAGGCAATCCTCCCACCTTAGCCTCCAAAAGAGCTGGGATTACAGACATGAGCCACCATGCCCACCATCCAGGTTTCTTTTGATTGGTGTTAGCATAGTATATCTTTTTCCATATCCCTTTTTTACCTTTTATACTTTTATTTTTAACCTATGTGAGTCTTAAATGGGTTTCTCGTGGACAACATACAGTTGGATCTTGCTTGTTTGAGTTTTTTTTTTTTTTTTAAATCTACTCTGAAAATCTGTCTTTTATTTGGTGCATT
>NW_012141747.1:2490027-2492140 GCF_000956105.1 Propithecus coquereli
TCCTGTCCCATTGACCTATATATCCTGTTGCCAGGACAACCCCGTCTTGATTACTGTAGCTTTGTTGTAAGTGTTGACGTCACGTAGTGTGAGACCTCCAACTTCGTTCTTCAGTATGTGTTGGCTTTTCTGTGTCTTTACCTTTTCATATAAACTTTAGAATCAGTTGTCATTATTTACAAAATAGCATGTGGGATTTTTAATGGAATGGCATTGAATCTACTGATCAAGTTAAGAGGAATTGACAGCTTAACGGTACTGAATCTTCCAGCCCATGAACGTGGAGTATCTATTTAGAGATATATATATTTTTTTGCTTCTTTCCTAAGTTTTGTAGTTTGATGCATATAGATCCTATGCATATTTGGTTAGGCTTGTGCCTGACAAAATGCCTTTTATTAATAATATTGTCAGTGATATTTAAATCTTTTTCAAATTCTGTTGTTCATTGCTGTAGGAGAGCAGTTGTCATATTAACCTCGTATCCTGCAGCCTTGTTCGACTTGCTTATTAGCGCCTAGAGTTCTTCTTGTTGATTCTTTATTTTTTTATTTTTTTACAAAGACAAGCATATCATCTGTGAACAAACTTTTATTTTTTTTCTTCCCTATCTGTATACTTTTATTTTCACTTTTTGCCTTATTGCGTTATCTGGGACTTTTCATTATGATGTTGAATAGGAGTGATGTGAGAAGACAGCTTTGCCTTGTTCCTGATTTTAGTGCGGAAGTGTCCAGTTTCTCATCATTAAGTATGATGTTAACTGTAGGTTTTTTTGGGTAGATATAGATGTTCTTTATCAAGTTAAAGAAGTTCTTGATTCTTAGTTTGTGAAGAATTTTTTCTTTTTAATCATAAATGGATATTGGATTTTGTCAAATACTTTTTCTGCATCAGTTGATATGATCATATGATTTTTCTTCTGTATCCTGGTGATGTGATGTATTATATTGATTTTTCAAATGTGGGACCATTCTTGTCCACCTAGAGTAAGCCCCACTGGGTCCTGGTGTATAATTCATTTTATACATTGTTGGATTCTATTTACCAATATTTTATTGAGGACTTTTGCATGGGAGACATTAGTCTATGGTTTCCTTTATTTTAACATCTTCATCTGATTTTATTATAATAGTAATGCTGGCTTTCATTACCGTAATAGAATAAATTAGAAAATGTTCCCTCTGCTGTTTTCTGGAAGAGATTGTGGAGACTTGTTATCATTTTTTCCTTAAGGTTTAGTAATAGTCACCAGTGACACTCTCTGGGCCTGGTGTTTGATTTTTTGGCAGGTTATTAATTACTGATTTAATTCCTTTAATAGATATAGGACTGTTCAAATGATCCATTTTCCTTGTGCGAATTTTGGTAGTTTATGTGTTTAAAGGAATTGGTTCATTTCATGTAAGTTATTAAATTTGTGGGCATAGAGCTTTTTAGTGTTCCTTTATGATTCTTTTGATACCCATGGGAGAGTATTGATAACCTTCTTTCATTTATAACATTGGTAAATTTGTTTTTTCTCTCCTTTTTCCTTGGTTACTCTAGCTAGAGGTTTATCCATCTTACCAATCTTTTCAAAGAACCAACTTTTGGTTTTATTGATTTTTTCCTTATTTTTATGTTTTCAATTTTGTTGATTCAGTTCTAATTTTTATAATTTTCTTTTGCTTCTTGTAGGATTAAATTGCTTTCCTTTCTCTAGTTTTCTAATGTGGAAGCTTAGATTATTTATTTTAATGTTACTACTCTAATTTAAATATTTAATGCTATAAATTTCCCTCTAAGCACTGCTGTTGTTGCATCCCACAAATTTTTCTAAGTTCTGTTTTCATTTTCATTTGCTTCAAAATATTTTTTAATTTCTCTAGAGACTTCTTGTTTGACCCATGTGTTATTTAGAAGTGTGTTTCATTTCCAAGTATTTGGGAATTTTCCAGCTGTCTTTCTGTTACTGATTTCTAGTTTATTTTCATTGTGGTCTGAGAGCGTATTTTATATGATTTCTATTCTTTTAAATTTGTTAAGGCCTATCTTAACAAACTTATCTATGGCCTATCTTGGTGGATGTTTCATGTGAACTTGAGAAGAGTGTGTATTCTGTTGTTGGATG
>NW_012141747.1:2493985-2504506 GCF_000956105.1 Propithecus coquereli
ATAATTTGACTGGATATAGAATTATAGGTTGGTGGGATTTTTTTTCTTTTAACACTTTAAATATTTCAGTCCACTCTCTTGTTCGCATGGTTTGTGAGGAGAGTTGGCTGTAATTCATATCTTTGTGTCTCTTAAAGCTATTTGTCCCCACCCCCGACTTCTTTCAAGATTTTCTCTTTGTCTTTGTCTTTTGCAATTTGAATGTGGTTGCCTAGGTGGAGATTTTTTGATATCTATCCTGCTTGGTGTTCTCTGTGCTCCTGGATTTGTGGCTTGGTGTCTGTCATTAATTTTGGAAAATTCTTGGCCATTATTACTTAAAATGATTAGTCCCTCTTCTCCGTTATTCCAGTTATGCACATCTTAGAGCTGTTGGAATTGCTCCACAGTTGCTGCATGTTCTGTCCTTTGCTGTCTTTGCTTTTCAGTTTGGGAAGTTTCCATTGATCTGTCTTCAAGCTCATGATTATTTTCCTTGACTGTGTCCCGTCTGTTGCTGGGCCCATCAGAGACGATCTTCATTTTTCTTAGTTTTTAAAAATCTCTAACATTTCTTTTAATTCTTCCTTAGAGAGTTTCTATCTCACTGCTTACATTACCCATTGTTAGGGTGAAGTTAGGGCGAGGAGCTCAGTGGCCTGGATAGAGAAAGAATTCTCAACACAAAGATTAGGATATAAAGAGGTAAAAAGTTTATTTCACTGTCTCAGAGAGAGAGAAGGGAAATGGCACAGCACCTGAAAGAAGGAAAGAAAGAAAGGGAAGTGCCAGCTCCAACCAGAAGAGGCTTGGAGTTTTTATGGGGGTAAAGAAGAGAAAAAAACAGTTATGAGTTCTAGCCGATTACAGAAGCAGCTGTGAAGCGGCTGGATCTGTATTTTTTTTCTTTTTCTTTTTCCTTCTCCTGGTGATCAGCTTATCTCTGGAATGTTGTCAGGCTGGCCTGCCAAATGTCAAGAAGGGGGATTTGCACTCCCTTTCTGTCTGCTCAGCTCTTTTCAAATGCTGTGAAAACATCTCTGCAGGCAGTTAATTAGCAAGGGAGCTCATGTGATTAGTCTTAAAGACAGCGAGTTACTTTATTTTTCTCTGTTAGAGAGTTTGTTAGTAAGGCCATCCTTTCATTCCTACTTTCTTTGATTAAACTTAATATTCTTATTAATGGGTTTGAGACTGGGATATTTGAGTAGAGGTATATAAGTTCTAAAGTTTTCAGATTCTTAAGGACATATCCCAATGGGGAGCCTTGGGTAGGGCTGACTGAACGTTGCCCATGGCAATAACTAGGTGAAAGAAAGGTGGGGGACTTTAGGTACAGTCATACATTGACCTACTGAGAGTCTGAGACAGGCATCCCCACTAAACCTTTGGGTGCTCATTAGACATCGGATTTCCCTGACTCTGAGTGAGACCTACATGAAACTTAGGGTGCTGGCCAGAAAGCAGGCATCCCCGAGTCCTGGTCTAGACCGAAACTTAGGGAGGAGCTTCCCCAAAGCCAGGCATCTCTGGGTTTGGGTGAAGTCCCAGAGGAGGTGGTTAGGAGGTGTCCCCTTGCCAGGCACCTCTCCCAGAGTGGCAGCCCGGCATGAGAGAGTCCCATAACCATGAAGCTGCTGACTCCTCCTCCAGCGTATGACCACTTCCAAAGCCCTAGAGACTTACCAAGTTCCCAATGGAATTTACGCTGAGAATCATGTCCTAACAGCTGTGTAGCCGAGGAGGGAGCAGTCTTGAGACAGAGGCAGAAAAGTGAGCTCTGTGTAGGGAGGCAGAGAAGTGATTTTTCTCCCTGTACAGGCCACCAGATATTAGGGTGAAGTTAAGGTGAGGAGCTCATGGCGTGGGTAGAGAAAGAATTTTCAACACAAAGATTAGGATAGAAGTCTGAAGTTTATTTTACTTTCTCCTAAAGAGAAGGAGAAAGGGCTGTTGGCCTTGAGGCCAAATGGCTTTGGGCATTTCATTGGGGATTGTGAAGGGGTAAATAAAAATTTATTGTTGTAGACTGGTTTAGCAGGAGACAGCTGTAAGATGTCAGGGTGTCTGTTTCTCCTGTTTTTTGTTTTTTGTTTTCCTGCTCCTGAAGACTTGCTTATCAGTAGTTCTGGCCAAACTGGTCTGGCCAATGTAAAGGAGAAGGATTTACGTTTCTTTTCTGTCTTCTCAGCTCTTTTCAAATGCTGTAAAAACATCTCTGCAGGCAGTTAAATATTGAGGAAGCTCACATGATTAATCTTAAAGACAGTGAGTTAGATAGTTCATTTTTTCTCTGTTAGATATTTCATTAGCCATCCTTTCACTTATCTGTTCTTGCATATTGTTTACCTTTTTTATTAAAGCCCTTAAACAATTAATCATAGTTATTTTAAAGTCCCTGTCTGATAATTCTAGCATCTGTGTCATGTATGGGTCTCATTCTGATACTTCCTTTCTCTCTTCAGACTGTGCTTTTTCTTGCCTATTAGCATATATTGTAATTTTTTTGTCAAAAGCCAAACATAATATTTTGAGTAATGGGAACTGAGAAAATCTCCCTAAGTGTGACTTTTGTGTTACTCTGGCTAGGAATTATTTAATGTTTGCTGTACCAGTGGGTGTCAGAGCTTTCAAATTCCTTAGGTGTCCTCCTTTTGGTCTTTGTCTTTGGGCATTTGTAAGAACTCCTCCTCAAATAGAGTCTTCATCTTGCAGCTCTTTCAGCTATCATCACTGTCATTATACTGGAGCCTGTTGGTGTGGTGTCAGGTGTGTAGGACGGGAAGGGTTCTATAATCTTATCAGTAGATGTCTTCAGTGGGCCTGTGCCCTGGGCTGTGACCAGCACAAGTGATTTCTATTGCTCCCACTACCACACCCTTAGAGGAGACAGGAAAGCTAGAGGGGGTTGGAGTCAAAGAAATGCTTTTCTTCCAGCTAGGATAAGGCTCTGGTGAAGTCTTGTTCCGTGGAGAGTTGGCCTTTGTTTCGGAGAATGCTCTAGGATATCGCATAATCATTATTCTTCTCTCTGCCCTGAGAGGGCCATGAGAAGATCTTCCTTGGCTATTCATAGTGAGAACTTGGAGTTCCTGCTGATAAAAACCTATACAAGCATGGGATTCTGTAAAGACTGTGGCTTTTAGGAGTTTGGTACTCTCATGCTAGTCCATGCTCATCCCTCAGCGATTTTTGTCAAAATCACCATTTAAGTATTCCTACAGTTTATGGCTCTAGCAGCTTCTACACCGGGGAAGCAGATCTTGGCTGTGACTGTTTGATTTCACTCATCTCTCTCTCTGTAGTTTGGGGTTGTGGTTTAACCTGTAACCTTAGTTCTCTGATGAGTCCAAGAAAAATCATTGATTTTCAGTTTGTTTAGCTTTTTCTTGCTGTATGGATGGGAGCAGTGGCTTCCCAACTCTTTGCGTGTTGGAGCTGAAACTGGAAGTCCCTTTGTGGCTTCTCGATGGCTACCCTACCCACCTTCCATCCAATGTAAAGGCTGGGTTGGTCTCATTTTCATAAAATGTCCTGACCTTTGCAAAAGCACCTGGGTCTTGAAGAGGAAAATCACCACTTCTGTGTTGTGGCTGCCTAAGTCACTGCATACTTCCTGCTTCCTTCTTTTGATGGGGTCTAAAGTCCCTCATGTTTTTCTTTTTACCAAACTAGCTATAGGTTCTACAGTAGATCTCTTTATTTAGTTGGAAATGCCAAATGTACGTGGGTGTAGGATGGGTGGGGGTCTTTAGCTTCTTTTTAATCTTAAGCTTCTCCAGCACTACCTGCCCTCCAACCTTTGATAGGTAAACAAATTGTTTTATCATTCTTATGTAAATGCAGCATTAACCCCACTCCAACCCTTTGTTCTTAACCACTGAGCTCTCCCCTAAGCTGCTGCTGAGATTCTGTATTAAAGTGGCAGCCCCTGTATCCAGCAGACAGCTTCCCAGCCCCCTCTGTCATTTGTAACTCAGAAGCAAACCAGGAAGGAGGCAAGAATTCTGAGCAGCCTAAGGAATAGTTGCCATAAAAACCCATGTACCCTTTCTTTCTTCTTTTCCAAGACTTGCTAACTGGGGCAGATGAAGAAGATTATAGGGGTGGGGTATATGGGCAGTTGGAGCCTGGATAGGGTGAGAAGGACACCTGCTGGGGGAGGGGATATTGATAGCAACGGGAACACTGATCAGGTAAAGTATTTCAGAATACTGAAATATATTCAGAATAATGGAAAACAGATTTCTTGTGTTGTAGAAGGGAGTTGCAAATGTGGAAAGAAAGGAGAATGAACATTGTGGTATTGGGATTGCATTTGGAGGTATTGGTGTGAACTCAGTTTTTCTCTATGTAGACATATATAAAAATACAAATAGATGTAAATATGTCACAAGAATGTGTGTGCATGTGCGCATATAAATCTATAAATGTACATACAGTTGGCCTTGGAACAACACCAGGCTTAGGGGTGCCAACCCCCTGCATGGTCAAAAATCCACGTATAACTTTTGACTCCCCCAAAACTTAACTACTAATAGCTTACTGTTGACCAGAAATCTTACAGATAACCTAGTAAATTAACACATATTTTGTATGTTATATGTATTACATGCTGTATCTGTACAATAAAGTGAGCTAGAGAAAAAATGTTATTAAAGAAAGTATCAAGAAGAGAAAATATATTTACTATTCATTAAATGGAAATGGATCATCATAAAGGTCTTCATTCTCATTGTCTTCATGTTGAATAGGCTGAGGAGTAGGAAAAAGGGGTTGCTCTTGCCATTTCGGGAGTGGCAGAGGCGGAAGAAAATCAGTGTATAAGTGGCTGCATGCAGCTCAAACACATGTTGTTCAAGGCTCACCTGTATATGCTGTGAACTAAAATAAAATCCTAAGCCCCCTACTGACTGAATGGACCCCCTGTTGGCCAAGGAGACCCTAGAGAAACCTTAAAACTGAGTTCCCAGCCATGACAGGATGGAAGGTCAGACATGCCTCCTTATACCCCCTCCCTTGCTAACTGGCCATCAAACTTTTTGCCCTAAGGGCTAAACAGAAATCAGTCTTGTGACCTGCTCCTCCGTGTTGGCAGTTTCTGCACTACAGCTGACCAGCATTCTTTCCTAATAGGAGACCACCACCCATGGAGCGATTTTTAACCACTCTGTGGAGCATGTGCAGATAGGGTTTTCATGTCTTCTGCTTCACTTTTTGACACCAGACGGCCGCCATTTTTGAACATGGACTCCGTGAAGGGGCAGAAAGCTTGAATGTGCAGGCACGTGTGTCTCCTTTTGTAAATATTCATGACTCCAATAGCTTGTTAAATATGTATATTTAGCCATTCTGCTCAGTATAAAATTCCTGTTCCCATTGTCTCTCCCTTGAAGCACATGTTTCTGGCTTCTGGCTGGGACTCTGCTTCCCCTCCTGTTGGAATAGTCACCCACAGGCTCCAACCCTTTATGAGAAATAAAGCTCTCCTTTCCAAATTATGAACCTCATCATTTCTTCAGTTGACAACACACACACACACACATGTACACATGTATACACACATATATATTCCCTGGCTCTGTCCACTGGGGTCCTGGGGCCACCCCATTAGTAATGAGCATACCTGGCTCCCACATACTGGCTTTTAAATACCATTCCTCACTGAAGGCGCCAGAGCTCCTTGGAGAAATGACTGGTTCTAGGGCTAGAGTTGCGAATGTACAAGATGAAGTTGGAATATTTTATTTTGCCAGAAAATATGAAAAATGATGGGGATGTGTCCAAAGGATACAGCTTGAAGGGGTTCCCACTGGCCAAAGCTGGGACAATTTGGGCATCAAAATAATGACAGTAATGGATTATGACCCATTGAATAAAGTAGGAAAACATGAGGCCATACAGATATAAATAAGTAAATAAATGGAATATTTGATGAGGAATGGGAAATTTACACAGTTTCAAAGTATATCTCCATAGATTACTTGTTACTTACAAAGTAAAAAGGAATAACTATTTAGTGCAAAAGCCTGGCAACCCCTATTTTAATCAAGTGATCAAATATTACCAGGACTGGGACAGAAATCATCTGCCACCTGAAAGGATGTGATGAAAAGAACACAGTATCACTTCTGTGATTGTTGCCAGAGATAACCTGAATCTAACCATGACAAAAGCTCAGACAAACCCAGACTTTGGGACACACTATAAAAAACTGGCCTGGGCTGGGTGCAGTGGCTCACACCTGTAATCTCAGCACTTTGGGAGGCTGAGGGGAGAGTATTCCCTGATGTCAGGAGTTCAAGACCAGCCTGAAAAACATAGTGAGACCTTGTCTCTACAAAAAAATACAAAAATTAGCCGGGTGTGGTGGCACACCTGTGGTCCCTGCTGCTGAGGAGGCTGTGGCAGGAGGATCGCTTGAGACCAGGAGTTTGAGGTTGCTGTGAGCTTTGATGATGCCACTGCACTCTAGCCAGGGCAGCAGAGTGAGACCCTGTCTCAAAAACAAACAAACAAACAAACAAACAAACAAACAGAAAACTAGTCTGTAATCTTCAAAAGCATTACGGTCGTGAAAATCAAAGAAAGACTTCTCCAGACTCTCATAGACCAAAGAGACATAACGACAAAATGTGATTCTGAACTGGGTCTGTTGTAGCAAAAGGACATTGTTGGGACATTTGGCAACATTCGAATGGGTTCTGAGAATTAGGCGGTGGGACTGTATCCATATTAATGTTTTGAATTTGATGGTTGTACTTGCTTATATAGCAAGATGTCCTTGTTTGTACAAAACATTTACTGCAACATCTGGAGATGATGGGGTATTAGGTCAGTAACTTACTCCCTAATGACTGAACTTTTCTTTACATTTGAGGTTGCTGAAATATACAAAAATATATATATACTTGCTCCGGCAACTTGTGGCCCTTATTCACGTCCTATTAGTTAAGGATAATATGTAAAGTAAAGTGAGGGGCTTAGTCATCTTGGCTGTCCTGATTTGCAGGCAATAGATTGGAAGGAGCAGATGCCTTTTATTTATTTATTTATGTTTTTAATGCCATCAATTCCTGATGCCACCGGTCACAGCAGAATGCTGGCCCTTCACGCACATTATGTGCTTTGTGGGCTGTGAAGGACTTTGATACATTTTCTTATTTATTTCTTACAGTACCCTCCTGGAGTAGGCAGGAACTATTCTTCCGTATTGGAGATGAGGATCATGATGATAAAATGATGATGATAATGGGCGACACTTACACAGTACTTCTTATGGGCCTGGCAATAGTCTAAAGCACTTTGCATGTTGGATACGTTAACTCATTTAATTCTCACAGTCACCCTATGAGGTAGGGATACTGTCACTATTTTATTCCATAAACAAGAAAAGCAGGGCACAGAGAAGTAAATAACTTGCCTGGGGCCACACAGCTCAGAGGCGGTGGAGCCAGGGTTCAGATCAGGCAGTGTGACTGCAGAGCCCCTGCTTACCTACTTCCTGGGTCGTGTGTCCCCCGCTAGGCTGGGGGACAGGTCCAGGCCCTCTGTGTGTACTTACTCGTTGATTTGGCAAACTGGTGCTGAGTGCCTGTAGGTGCCAAGACCTGTTCCAGACGCTGGGGAAATGGTATAAGGCAGACAGAGCCCTTGGCCTCATGGAGCTTGGGCTCTGGTGAGGTGATCAAAGAACTGGACGTGAAACTTACACCCCGCATAGGGTACAGACAGTGACCAGGCTGCCTCGGGTGCCCACGGTGCAGGCACCGGCACTCTGGCCGGAGTGGTCAGTCCCTGTGCTCACAGGTGCACTTTCTTGTCTTTTCTTTTGAAGGTCGCCTGGTCGGTGCTCTGGATGCAGTGTTGGACTCCAATGCCAGGATCGCTCCATTTCGAATTCTGCTTCAAGTTCCTGGGTCCCAGGTTTATTCTCCCATAGCATGTGGTGAGTTACTGAATGGATCAGACGTTTACTGGGCCATAGCCACTGGTGAGTTTCGTTCCAGTTGGAATATTCCAAACCTTAAGGCCTAAGCATGCTG
Source organism: Propithecus coquereli (assembly GCF_000956105.1). Lineage (NCBI taxonomy): Eukaryota > Metazoa > Chordata > Mammalia > Primates > Indriidae > Propithecus > Propithecus coquereli. The sequence goes on from NW_012141747.1 coordinate 2,502,010, forward strand.
AGTATCTGCATGTCGGTGAAGCTTGAAGGTAACCACTTTAGAACCTCATCTGCTTTTAGGACCTTAACTCTACTCTTCTATTCTCCTCTGTCCTGTCCTATACTTTCTTCTCTTTTCTCCTCCCCTTTCCTCCCTCCCTCTCCTCCCTTTCCCTCCCTCCTCTCTCTTCCCTTCCCATTTTTCTTTCTTTTTTTTTTTTTTTTTTTAACCATCAAAAGCACATAAAGGCTGTAAGCTTGGCAGCATAGCTTGGGCATGCCAGGCTTTTGAGTGTGTGTTCCAGGGGGCTCGTATGTTGTGAGTATGAATTGAGCCATTTTCTTCTTAATGTTGTTTCTGACTTAACACTTGTGTTCCTGGGTGCACACACATACCGCGATAGAAGGGGGGCAGATTCTGAGGGCTGTGTCTGACTTAGGGCAGTCTTCACCCTTTGTTCCACGTTTGCAGTGAGAGAAGGAATCACTGGACTGCCCGGTGCTAAGGGAACGCAGGCATCTCCTGGTCGTCTCCCTCTGAGGTTGCCCTTCCTCCTGCGGGCGTTACCTGGGCCTCTGACCACTCAGATTCCTCTGGGCCGGGAGTTGTTACATCCTGAGAAGCCCCTTCTATTAAAACACAAAACTAAAATGTCTTTTTTTTCTTTTTACACAAATAATAAATGTTCACCTTCCAGAAATGAAAAAGTAGGTAAAAAAGAAAGAAAAAAATTATCCGTAACCCTTTATCCAATGTTAATCTTCTGTCTACATGTATACATAGAAGTTTTTTAGTTTTGTATTTTCTCTTACACTTTATTAGCTACCGTAAACTTTCAGCATCACCTCAACATGCTCTTTAGCAACAGCGGATTTTTTTTTCCCCTGGAAAAATACGGAAAGTATGAAGAAGAGAATTCTCATCTGTATCCCACCGTCTAGTACTAATCACTGTTAACATCTCAGCATGTTTTTATTCAGTTTGTTTTGTTTTTTAATTAAGACAGATTATTCTGTATTTGCACAGAATGATAAAAAAGATGCATGCTCAATATAAAGAAATCAGTTAACACTGAAAAGTACAAAGAACATGTCTCATCCCGAATCCCAGCTGCCCAGAATAACCTCTAGTTCCACGAGGTGAACATCATCCCAGACAACTTCCTAATGCATTTAGACACGTACAGGGATAACTGCAAAGATGGATAGAAGTATTTTTATAAAAATACAACTTCTCTGTCAATGCTGTTTTATAACAAAATTATTACATTTACTTCATTTCCATAAAAGGAAAGAAACTGAAGTGAAGCCAAAGAAACGTTAAACTTCAAATAAATGTTTCTTTTAACACAAGGGAGATTATTTTCTAAAAGGTTCATGTAAGGTTAAGGGAAGGGATTTTTGAAAGCATTATAAGGTTAGAATTGTGGCTTTTGAAAAACAATGTTTTCATTCTGAGAATGTCCATTGACTCCCCACCCTATAGGTCAAGGGTGTCGGCGTTCCTGTTCTCTCCTGCTTCCCCCAGCTCCCATTTCAAAAAGTTTTATTATTGGCTTTACTTCGTAATTCCCATTCTGTCCTGTAACCGTCCTTTCTGTGATTGGTTGGCTCAGTTCTCATTTAAATTGAGTTAATGCTTCCACTAAGGTGTGGCTTTGCCAATCCAGAATCTTTTATTTTGGTTCATCTCTTAATTGGCTGGATTCCTGTTTTCTTCCCTGATGTCTCATGAATGTCCTATTTTCTGAATGTTTTCATGTTTGCAAATGTTTGCCCCTTGGTTTTGGACTTGAGTGACACCTCGGCTGGGTATGATAGTCTGAGGCCACACTCTTGTGCTCGGTGGCTGTTGCTCCAGGGTCTTCCAGTATTTGGTAGGGCAATAGGAGAAATCTCAGGCTGGTCTGATATTGTTTTCCCTGTGGGTGATGTGCTTTTTGTGCATATAACTCTGTCTTCATCATTTAAGTTTAGTTAACTTGACTAGAATCTGTTATTGCCATGAGCACAAGTGTGTTACATTTTTCTGGAATACAGTGTGCTTTTGCAGTCTTGCAGGCTGAAGATTGATTTCTTTAATCACTTTAGGAAATTTTCTAATATCACTTGGTGTATGTATCATATTTTTTGATACATTTTACATTTACTTTTCATTTTTTGGCTTGTCCACGTCAAGGACCCTTCACCTTGGATAGCTGTTGTCTTGCTTTTTGTTTCTGTTTTTCTTTATCTTTTTCATCTGTACTCTCCATGCTGTTCATACTCCTACTTCTGAGTTAATAATTCAGTTTTTAGGCGTATATTCTGTACCTTGATGCTTTTAATTTATCTATTAATTTTGTTGTCATGTTGTTTTGATTCTCAGTTCATTTTCTTAAGCTTCCAAGATCCCTTTTTATCTCTGTTACTTTATCATCTCATCTGCGAGCTCTTGTTTTATTGAATTCAAGTTCTTTTTGTATTGTTTTGGAGCATGAAGCATTTCTGAGAATTTCCTTTTCTTCCGTGAGGGCTCC
>NW_012141747.1:2507149-2509978 GCF_000956105.1 Propithecus coquereli
TGTTTTCTGTCTGCCTCTCTAATGGAAATCAAAGTTCTTTAGGCTTCATGCTCACTGCTGAGCCTCCGGTCGGTGCCCAAGACAAAGGTTGGCACATTGTGAGCGCTTGGTAAATCACAGGTGGGTGAATAAGCAGGAAGGTATGTTAAGGTGTTGGGTCTTAACAGTTAAGACCTTGTAGGTAAAGAGAGGGAAGGTGAAGCATGCACTTAGAAATTTCTCAACCCAAGGAAAGGGCACTGAAAAGAACGATTTCTTACTTGGGCAATCTTCTGTGGGCAAGATGAGGGCAGAAAGTGTGATGCACGTGCAGACTCAGCCTGGTCAGGCCCAAGGCAAAAATCTAGCCAAGTGGCAACTGAAGGAAGCAGATTTGCCTCTTAGGAGTGAAACCTGCTCTGAAAGGGCTCCTTGGGCCCTGTCTGACATCCGAGGGCAGAGCGTGGGCCTGCTTGTGACTGTTGAGCCATTGAAGAACTTGCAGAACAGGGATCTGTTTCTTAATTTTTTGAAAACTTTTTTTATTATTGTAAAATATACATAACATAAAATTTACCATCTTAGCCATTTGTAAGCGTACAGTTTAGTGACGTTAAGTACATTCATAACATACAACCATCACCATCATCCACCTCTAGAACTTTTTCCATCTTCCCAGACTGAAACTCTGCACCATTAAGCGCTAACTCCCCGTTCTCTCCCCCAGCCCAGGCTACTAACGTTTCAGCTGTGATATTTTTGCTAATCAAAACGTGATGTGCTAAAAAACTGAGAATCATGGGATTCCCATTGAAAAGATACTTTCCTTCTAACAGCATATCAGGAGGTGTAATTATCTGACTTTGGGGAGGGAAGCAAGGCCTAGGGAGCTTAGGGGTTTGCCAGGGCCACGTCAGGCGCGAGGGCAGCCACGCGGGTGTCGGGCGTAGGCTCTGACGGAGTGTTCTTTCAGAGTGTGCTTTCTGACGCACAGTCTCTTTGCCCTGCCCTTGAACGTGGCTGGCATCTTAGTATCTTGTACTCTGCATCACTGCTTGTTTTGTTTTTGGAGTGAGAATTGTATTAAGGGAGGAAATGTTCCAGGGTGGATCTGATTAGCATCTTTGTGAACTTTGTAGCAGGGTAGTGGAGGAAGTGCCAACCAGATCGTTCTTTTAAGAACAGAACTCACTGGGTGCTTCAAGGAAAGATTGGGAGGCAACCCAGCAGGAGGAGAGCTAGATGGAACTTTCTCTGGGTGCACACTCTGAGGTCTAGCAGTATGAGTTGTCACACTTGTTTTTGGTTGTACCACATTTCCTTAGAACAACACAGGCTGGAATTTTCCATGTGGGGCTCACCCTTGGAAACAGATGAGGGGTGCCGCAGCTGTGGTTTCATTTCTGTTGTGGAGCTACTGTCACCTGGCTCTTTCTGTTTTAAACAAAGAAATTTTGCTTATGCTTAAATGATTACTCATTAAAGGTGAACATTCTTCCATTAGGAATATTGTGGATAGTTATTTAAAAAGCAGGTACATGCTGACTCTAACTTTTAGATCTGGTAAATTTTGAGGTCAAAAATGATGTTCAAAATTTTTTTTGAAACCTAGAATCAGGCCGGGTGAGATGGCTCATGCCTGTAAGCCCACCACTTTGGGAGGTAGAGGCAGGAGGATCACTTAAGGCCAGGAGTCTGAGACAAACCTGGGCAACATAGCAAGACCCCTGTCTCTATAAAAAATAAAAAATTGTGGAACCTAACTTTCCTCTAGTGTCTTATAGGTTGCAGAATGAGCAGGTGGCCTAACTTCTGCATGGAATGGAAATTGTTTAAGCAAGGAGCCCATCTGGGGGTTTCATTTTTGGTAGATGAAGAGACATTGGCCGAGGCATGTGGATTTCAAAAGAAGATAATTTTTGTAAATGACTTTTTATTGAATGATTCCTTAATGATCAAAAAACAACACAGAGAATGAGAATGGATGCACCGGAACTCTCTGACCCCAGAGGGTGGGTCTTCCTACTCTTGGCCCTCGGGATTCCATGGGGCCCAGAGGGCTCACTTCTCTGGAGCATTTCTCTGATGTATTTTAGAACCTTACGCACCTGAATTGTCTGGGGCTGGGAGTCATCCTGATCTGGAAAAAAATAAATAAGGAAATTCAGGGAGTATATCCTTCTCTGCCCTGTTTTCTTGCCCTGCATTTATTTCTGATTTTATGTTCCTCATAGGTGGGGGTTAGTTATCTATAATTCATGCCTTTTTTGCTTAAGGAGGAGTTTTTCCTTTTTTTTTGGTTGTGAAGATTTTTAAACATACCCCAAAGTAGGGAGGAACAGTATAATGAGACCTGAGGCTCAGCACGCACAGGCGTCAGGATGGAGGTTTGGCTCATCCTGCCTTATCTCTTTCTCTCTAGGCCCTTTTTCTCCGCTGAGGTATTCAAAAGCAAATCTTAGAAATCTTAATATTTTACCACTACACATTTTACTAAACATCTCTGAAAAATATGGCCAGTCTTATGTCACCGTAGTGCCCTTATTAGGCTGATGAAGTTAACGGTGATTCCTTGGTGTCCCTGTGTTCAGCCCATTCACTGGCCTCCTGCCCGCGTAGGAATCCTGAATCCTGTGTAATCTGGGTGGTTGTGATCCATGTTCAGCACAAACCACACACCACACTCGGTTGTGTCTCCTCAGTCTCTTTTAGTAAGAAAGTCTCCACCCTTCGCACCTCCCCCACCCCCGCTTCATTTCACGCCATTGAAGTTGGGCCTATGTGTTTATGTGGAATGTCCCCCTTGCCCCACTGGGCTGTTTGTTCCCTCAGAGCATCATTTAACTCGGC
>NW_012141747.1:2510028-2512165 GCF_000956105.1 Propithecus coquereli
CGTTGTTCCCTAGCTTGCTTACTATCCAGCAGTCATATAGGTGGTGGCCTTAAAGATTCTTAGCTTTCTTCATTGCTCCCATAGATAACATCACCCTTGCGAAATCTAAGGCTGGTTTTGGGTATCTTCCAGGCCCTGCATTCTGGTGGACCAACTAACCCAGCCAGACCAGTGGCCTATAGCACTGAGATCTGGGAACTGACTCAGCACAAGCAGATAATTTCTGCTTCCTGATCCTAAGAGTTCATTCCCAGCCAATCAGCAGACCCAACTCCCTAGCCCTTTGCCCACCAAACTATCTTTAAAAACTCTTTTCCCCTAATTCTCGGGGAGACGGGTTTGAGAACTTCCTCCCATCTCCTTGCATGGCACCTGCGGTGTTAAACTCTTTCTCTGCTGTGACCCCTGCCGTCTCGGTGTGTTGGCTAACTCTGGCGCAGTGGGCAGTGAACCTGGGAAGGCGTAGCAGGCTTGGAGTCGGGATCCTGTGGGGCCTACGCGAGGGGCCGTCTTCCCCCACCTGGCTTCACGGGGCCTGCGGGAATGTGGATGGCAGTGTGAAATGACAGTTGCAGGTGGGAAGAGGCTAGAAAAGCAGGACGGTAAAGGACGCTTGAAGAGCACGTCATGAGGAACGGCTGCGTAGACAGGACGTGTGTTTATGATGCCTTTTTTGTACATTTCTAAATTGCCTGCCGTAAACTTTGCACCAGCTTCCCTGGCTCTGCACCCCGAGCAGCGCAGTCGTCCTGAGCAGGCGTAACTCCTGGACCCTCTTTCTGCGGAGCCAAGCCTGCTTCCTTCCGTTCCCCCTTGGCTCGATTTTTGCCTTGAGGCTGACGCAGGGCAGGTCTGCAGATGCATCACTTTCTCATCTTGCCCACAGAACGTCCTCTGAGGAAGAAATTGCTCTTTTCAGTGCACTTTTTTTGGGCTGAGGAAGGGAGAATTGTGAGTGTATTTCTGTCTTGGATGCGTGATATCGATTTAGATACTTAGGCCTCTTCTGGGAGTTACTTGGGCATCTTGCAGTGTTATTGACGTACCATAGTTAATATTTTATTGTGCCCTGAGCACTGAGACAGGGTCCCTGCCCAGGATCTCGAGTCTCAGATAAAACACAAACAAGAACTGCAGGGAGGGCCCGGGTGGCTCCGGGACATGGGTAGGAACAGGAAGAGTGGCCTCTGAGAGTGATTTATGTCTTCACTTGATCTTGCTCCTCCCATGGCAGGATGGGGAGACATAGGAGAGCCTTCGAGGCTTTCGAAGCCTTGAGCTTTCGAAGCCTTCGAGCCTTCGCTTTTTTTTTTTTTTTTTTTTTTAAAGCAGAGATAGGTATTTCATGGGTGAACCATGTTATTATTTGGCAGAAGAGATCTGTGTGTGGCTGTGGTTGGAAGGGGAGATAAGTTGCTGTTATTATCATTATTATTTATAGCTTAACATGGGCCAGAGAATCCCAAGGCTGTCTACAGGCTTTGGTGGATAAAGGCATTTTGTGAGAGAGTGGTTGTGAGTTGTTTGGGAGGTGGTGGGTGGAGGAGTGTGCCCTGTCATTCAGGTTAGAGCTGAGAGGTCACCTCCCCTGATACCCTGTTAGCTACCTCCTCCATCCTGCACTCCCTCACCGCTTCTGTCCTTTGACTTGTTTTCTGTCTGCCTCTCTAATGGAAATCAAAGTTCTTTAGGCTTCATGCTCACTGCTGAGCCTCCGGTCGGTGCCCAAGACAAAGGTTGGCACGTTGTGAGCGCTCGGTAAATCACAGGTGGGTGAATAAGCAGAAAGGTATGTTAAAGTGTTGGGTCTTAGCAGTTAAGACCTTGTAGGTAAAGAGAGGGAAGGTGAAGCATGCACTTAGAAATTTCTCAACTCAAGGAAAGGGCATAGAAAAGAACGATTTCTTACTTGGGCAATCTTCTGTGGGCAAGATGAGGGCAGAAAGTGTGATGCACGTGCAGACTCAGCCTGGTCAGGCCAAAAGCAAAAATCTAGCCAAGTGGCAACTGAAGGAAGCAGATTCGCCTCCTAGGAGTGAAACCTGCCCTGAAAGGGCTCCTTGGGCCCTGTCTGACATCCGAGGGCAGAGCGTGGGCCTGCTTATGACTATTGAGCCATTGAAGAACTTGCAAAACA
>NW_012141747.1:2521946-2524474 GCF_000956105.1 Propithecus coquereli
GTGGTGGCTCACGCCTCTAATCCTAGTACTCTGGGAGGCCGAGGCAGAAGGATCGCTTGAGCTCAGGAGTTCGAGACCAGCCTGAGCAAGAATGAGATCCTGGCTCTATAAAAAAAATAGAAAAATTAGCCCAGGGTGGTGGTGCATGCCTGTAGTCCCAGCTACTCAGGACGCTGAGTCAGGAGAATCATCCAGGAGTTGGAGGTTGCTGCGAGCTAAGCTGACGCCACAGCTCTCTAGCAGTTGGGGACCGCTGCCTTAAGCCAAAGCCTAATCCAGAGCAAGACCGTAATGCTCTTCAATCCCGTAAAGGCTGAGAGAGGTGAGGAAGCTGCGGAAGAAAAGTTTGGAACCAGCAGAACTTAGTTCATGAGGTTTAAGGAAAGAAGCTGTCTGCATCATATAAAAGTGCAAAGTGAAGCGGCAAGTCCTAATGGAAAAGCTGCCAACAAGTTATGCAGAAGATATAGCCTAGTGGTGAAGGTGGTTTCTCCACAAAACAGATTTTCATTGTAGATGAAAGAGCCTTCTGTTGGAAGAAGATGCCACCTGGGACTTCTGTAGTTGGTAGAAGTCACTGCCTGGCTTCAAAGGACAGGCCGATCAATGCAACTGGTGACTTGAAGCCAGGGCTCATTTACCATTCTGAAAATTCTAGGGCCCTTAAGAATTATGCTAAACCTATTCTGCCTTTGCTTTATAAATGGAACAACCAAGCTGGGATGGAAGAATATCTGTTTATAGTATGGCTTACTGAATATTTTAAGCCCATTGTTTAGACCTACTACCCAGAAAAAAAGATTCCTTTCAAAATATTACTGCTATTGCTAATGATGCACCTGGTCACCTGGAGCTCTGATGGAGATGTACAAGGAGATTAATGTTGTCTTCATGCCTGCTAATACAGCATCCATTCTGCAGCCCATGGATTCATGGATCAAGGAGTAATTTCAACTTTCAAGTGTTCTTACTTAAGAAATATATTTTGTAAGGCTATAGCTGCTATAGATAGTGATTCCTCTGATGGATCTGGGCAAAGTAAATTGAAAATCTTCTGAAAAGGATTCACCATTTTATATGCCATTAAGAACATTCATGATCCATGGGAAGTGGTCAAAATATCAACGTTAACAGGAGTTTGGAAGAGGTTGATTCCAGCCTTCATGGATGACTTGGAGGGGTTCAAGACTTCAGGAGAGGAAGTAACTGCAGAGTTGGTCGAAACAGTAAGAAAACTAGAATGAGAAATGGAGCCTGATGATGTGCCTGAATTGCTGCAATCTTATGATCAGACTTGAATGATCAGGAGTTGCTTCTTATGGATGAGCAAAAAGAGTAGTTTCATGAGATGGAATCTCCTCTGTAAATATTGTTGAAATGACAGAGGATTTAGAATATTCCATAAATTTAGTTGATAAAGCAGCAGCAGGGTTTGAGAGAGTTGACTCCAATTTTAAAAGAAGCTCTACTGGGATAAAACGCTATCAAACAGCATTGCATGCTACGGAGAAGTCTTTCGTAAAAGGAAGAGTCAATTGATGCAGCAAACTTCATTGTTGTCTTATGTTTAGAAATTGCCACAGCCACTTCAGCATTCAGCAGCCTCCACCCTGATTAGTCAGCAGCCATCAGCATCGAGGCAGGGACCCTCCACCAGCAAAAAGATTATGACTCAACTGAAGGTTCATATGATCACTAGCATTTTTTAGCAATTAAGTATAGTATTCTCTAATTAAGGTATACACATTTCTTAGACATACTGCTATTATACACTTAATAGACAACCGTACAGTGTAAACATAATTTTTATATGTAACGGGAAACCAAAAAAACTGTGACTTGCTTTATTCTGATATTCGCTTTATTGTGCTGGTATGGAACCAAACCTGCAATGTCTCTGAGGCATGTCTGTACCTGATTCTCAACTTTTCCCATAACAATCTGTGAAAGCTATTCTTGAGCTTTTTCATCCTGTGATTGAGTCTACCCACTACTCCTGGAGGAAGAACATTTTTCCCTTTCTATAGGCTATTTGGAACAAGATGCCTTAAAGGCCAGTACGTTGTCACAGCTGTAGGTCTACCTTATAGTCAGATGGTGGTTTAGATTCAGCAAGGTGCTCTTGGAGTAAAAACTGAAGCCATAAACCCTCTGCCAGCCAGCAAGCACTTTCCTCCCACGGCCACCAGCCGTATCTCCAACACTTTACAAATACATGGTCAGAGGTCAGAGACCACAGAAACAGCAGGAGAGAGGAGGTGGAGCATTCATTATAATGTTTACACTGGACTTCAGTATAGTGTAAATGTAACTTTTGTACTAACTGGGAAACCATAACGTGTGACTTGCTTTATTGCATTACTCACTTTATTGTGGTGGTCTGGAACTGAACCCCTAAGCTTTGGCTATATGTATGTATAATCAAAACACTTTAAATTAGTTATTTTCTCTGTGTAATTATTTCAGTAATTATTTTTTTTTATAGAGATAGGGTCACCCAGGTTGGAGTGTAGTAACTGATTATAGCT
>NW_012141747.1:2524524-2527134 GCF_000956105.1 Propithecus coquereli
ATTCACATAATTATTTGTGTATAAATCTAGTTGTACACACACACACATGTACATATCATTTCTATATATAGCTGTTAGCAAGAATACTTGAATGAAATTTGAATTTTGGCAGCTCCATTTGGCCTTAAGATATATTAACTACAGGCATACCTAGTTTTATTGTGTCCTGCTTTATTGTGCCTCCTGGATGTTGCTTTTTTTTTTTTTTTTAGCAAATTGAAGTTTTGTGGCAACCTTTCATCAAGCAAGTCTGTTAGCGCCTTTTTTCCAACAGTTTGGCCTCACTTGGAGCCTCTGTGTCAGATGTTGGTAATTTTTTCAATATTTCAAACTTTTTCATTATTATTATGTCTGTTAGGGTGATCTGTGATCAGTGATCTTTGATGTTAATATTGTAATTGTTTTGGGGTGACACAAACCATGCCCATATGAGACTGTGAACTTACTTGATAAATGCCGTGTGTGTTCTGGTGTTCTGCCTGCTTCACAGACTGGCTGTTCCCCCATCTCTCTCCCTTTTCTTGGGCCTCCCTATTCCCTGACACACAAAAATACTGAAATTAGTCCAATTAATAGCCCGACCATGGCCTGTAAGTGTTCGGGTAAAAGGATGAGTCACATGTCTCTCACTTTAAATCAAAAGCTAGAAATAGCTAGAAATGAATCTTAGTGAGAAAGGCATATTGAATGCTGAGATATGCAGAAAGCTAGGCCTCTTCGGCCAGTTAGTCAAGGTGTGAATGTAAAGAAAAAGTTCTTGAAGGAAATTAAAAGTGTTACTCCAGTGAACACACAAATGATAAGAAAACAAAACAGCCAGTGGGCGTGGTGGCTCACGCCTCTAATCCTAGTACTCTGGGAGGCCGAGGCAGAAGGATCGCTTGAGCTCAGGAGTTCGAGACCAGCCTGAGCAAGAATGAGATCCTGGCTCTATAAAAAAAATAGAAAAATTAGCCCAGGGTGGTGGTGCATGCCTGTAGTCCCAGCTACTCAGGACGCTGAGTCAGGAGAATCATCCAGGAGTTGGAGGTTGCTGTGAGCTAAGCTGACGCCACAGCTCTCTAGCAGTTGGGGACCGCTGCCTTAAGCCAAAGCCTAATCCAGAGCAAGACCGTAATGCTCTTCAATCCCGTAAAGGCTGAGAGAGGTGAGGAAGCTGCGGAAGAAAAGTTTGGAACCAGCAGAACTTAGTTCATGAGGTTTAAGGAAAGAAGCTGTCTGCATCATATAAAAGTGCAAAGTGAAGCGGCAAGTCCTAATGGAAAAGCTGCCAACAAGTTATGCAGAAGATATAGCCTAGTGGTGAAGGTGGTTTCTCCACAAAACAGATTTTCATTGTAGATGAAAGAGCCTTCTGTTGGAAGAAGATGCCACCTGGGACTTCTGTAGTTGGTAGAAGTCACTGCCTGGCTTCAAAGGACAGGCCGATCAATGCAACTGGTGACTTGAAGCCAGGGCTCATTTACCATTCTGAAAATTCTAGGGCCCTTAAGAATTATGCTAAACCTATTCTGCCTTTGCTTTATAAATGGAACAACCAAGCTGGGATGGAAGAATATCTGTTTATAGTATGGCTTACTGAATATTTTAAGCCCATTGTTTAGACCTACTACCCAGAAAAAAAGATTCCTTTCAAAATATTACTGCTATTGCTAATGATGCACCTGGTCACCTGGAGCTCTGATGGAGATGTACAAGGAGATTAATGTTGTCTTCATGCCTGCTAATACAGCATCCATTCTGCAGCCCATGGATTCATGGATCAAGGAGTAATTTCAACTTTCAAGTGTTCTTACTTAAGAAATATATTTTGTAAGGCTATAGCTGCTATAGATAGTGATTCCTCTGATGGATCTGGGCAAAGTAAATTGAAAATCTTCTGAAAAGGATTCACCATTTTATATGCCATTAAGAACATTCATGATCCATGGGAAGTGGTCAAAATATCAACGTTAACAGGAGTTTGGAAGAGGTTGATTCCAGCCTTCATGGATGACTTGGAGGGGTTCAAGACTTCAGGAGAGGAAGTAACTGCAGAGTTGGTCGAAACAGTAAGAAAACTAGAATGAGAAATGGAGCCTGATGATGTGCCTGAATTGCTGCAATCTTATGATCAGACTTGAATGATCAGGAGTTGCTTCTTATGGATGAGCAAAAAGAGTAGTTTCATGAGATGGAATCTCCTCTGTAAATATTGTTGAAATGACAGAGGATTTAGAATATTCCATAAATTTAGTTGATAAAGCAGCAGCAGGGTTTGAGAGAGTTGACTCCAATTTTAAAAGAAGCTCTACTGGGATAAAACGCTATCAAACAGCATTGCATGCTACGGAGAAGTCTTTCGTAAAAGGAAGAGTCAATTGATGCAGCAAACTTCATTGTTGTCTTATGTTTAGAAATTGCCACAGCCACTTCAGCATTCAGCAGCCTCCACCCTGATTAGTCAGCAGCCATCAGCATCGAGGCAGGGACCCTCCACCAGCAAAAAGATTATGACTCAACTGAAGGTTCATATGATCACTAGCATTTTTTAGCAATTAAGTATAGTATTCTCTAATTAAGGTATACACATTTCTTAGACATACTGCTATTATACACTTAATAGACAAC